>NW_026562671.1:0-55835 GCF_027474105.1 Poeciliopsis prolifica
TAACCAGTGCACCAGTATGAAGTGTTGTTGTTTGTGAGTGAGTGCATGGTTCTGAAACGGCAGAATGACAGGAGACAGGACTCGTCATGTTACAAGGCTGTAATGAATTCTGTAGCATTCTCAGTTTTGCCCTTCAAGAATCCGATTAAAATATTGAAAAGTCTGAACAGTCCATTTGTAGCTGTTCCTGAACAACACTGCATATAAATAACGTGAATCTTGCCCTTGTCCATATACATTTCCAATTAAATCATCATCAGCACAAATACATTCTGGGATTTCATCTAGGAAAAGAGGAATAAATAAGAAAAAAATTGGTTGTTTGTCTTCTCTGTCCCTGTACTACCATGCAATGGACTTGTGACAAGGTTTACCCTGCCTCTTCCCTGTTGACTGCTGGAGGTAAGCAGCAGCCCCCTTGATACCCAGCAAGGATAAGCATGTTGGGTAATTGATGGATGGATGCTCAGAAGAAGTACTAGATCATAAGATTTAAAGGAAGAGAACTACAATTAATTATTGGCATTCTCAGTGTCTGGATGGGTGAGGAATGGGATACTTCATTCAGTAGGTCCGTTATTTTTGATATATTGTATTATCTGCCAGTTGAATTATTCTCACAGTAGATGGAACAATGAAGGTACATTGCATCCAAATACCTGACTTCTCTCAAATCAACAGTTGGATAGGTACGACTTGTAGCTCCACTCTCTGTCCCCAACAGACATGGGGATTGATTTTGGAGATGATAAATCAGGCAAACAATAAGGTTTTGAATTCGTCCCAAAGTCAAACTCTAATAGATTGTGTTGGGCTTGCTTAAAAATTGGGTTTGTTGGAAGAAACCAACCAATCTAAATACCAAATTTGATGAGAGGAGAGGGCACATATTTCCCCAGAATGATTTCAGAAACATGTTGATGGATACAAAAAGAGGGGGTCTCTTCTCAACTTGATAAGGGACATTTATCCAAATTGGTCAGAAAGTATGTATATATTTGAGCTTGCCTGCAAGATGTTTCCTCTGAGAATCAAAGGAAGTCCAAAATAAAATAAATCACACATTTGCATTATCAGTCCAGATTTAATAAAAAAGAACGATTTTGATTAATGATTAAAAGCCTCAAACTAATAATGCTGATGATGAGAGTATGTAAACGTCTGTCTGAAACTTCATATTCCTAAATAATAGCAACATTATTGACTAATATTTAAATGATGAGATCAATAAATTTTTTACTGTGGCATTTATTAGCAATACTGACACATTGCTTCCAGGCATTTGAATGATTGTTTATACGTCATCTCGTCAACAAGCCCAGAAGTCTTGTGTGTGTGTCTGTAAACAGCTGTCAATCTACTAGGCTCAGACAGAACATCCGATAAAGATCAGATATTGATCTGGGATTTCATGGAAAGACAATTGCAAAGAGTAATGCCTCAAGCATAAACAAGTATCTTTCTAATTTAATAAAAGTGATACATCGTTGATACAGCATTAGCACAATATTACAGTTTCAAAACAGTTATTAAATAAAGTAAATCCATCCCAGAGCATTTTTAGGGGAAAGTAAATTGTTGGTGACTTCGATTGCTATTTATTGATTGCTCATTAAACCAACAAAGAAGAAAATCATTAAGTTAATTGTTTTTGCAATTGAATGAATCATACATAATCCTTCAAATGTACAGATGTATCTATTTTTCTGGATACAAAAAACTTAATACAGAATTTCAAACTTCAATCTTGTAGTTTGAATCCAGAACAAGCAGGAGTCAGTTAATGTTCAACAGACTCCAGTCATCCGTGATTTAATCTGTTCGCCACACAACAGGCAGACAAAAACATAAAGAAGTCAATGTTTTATTATTTAAATTTTGCCCTTTATAAAACGAAACATAAGCTAAAACGATTCTCATGCAACTTGTCATGTCATTCCATGATCCAATCATTATTAGTTTAGTCTAAACGACGGTTCATTAGGGAAAAAGATACACCAGAGGCAGCTTGTCAGACTCTAAGTGTCCTCTGGGAGCTTAAATTTAGGAGCAGTGATGGCCTTCACAGAACGTGGGTGTCGAGTACAGCTAAGAATGCAAACACATTTTCATTGTTTCGGACCCCAGATTATTTTTCTTTGTAAATAAAATTCTTATCTGATCTTTGCATAACAAGTAAAGAGATAAACAAACATAAGCCTACTGCACAAAGCAGGGGCGGAGTGTCAGGGGAGGCTGGGGGGTCGGCAGGCCCCCAGATGGGAGGCGGGCCCTCTCCTTTTAAGTATGAGGTATGTAGGATTATGCAGTAAGGTGCCCCAGTAGATTATATAATAGGCTGCCCCAGTCATTGTTGACTTGTGGTTGCTAAAATCTTTACAAGACTGACTGATTTTAGCGACATAGTGGGTGTAAAATATTAAATAAAATGTGCCACATGACAACAGCAGTGGACTTGCGACACTCTTACATTTAACTTTATGACACACAAAATTACAAAAATTACCAGCCATCTACCAACGGCACCATCAATCAGCAACAGATGGCAAACTAGCTAGAGTATTTCTACGGACTAAGTTAACATTGGTGGAGCTCCGTGGAGCGGCACAGTGAAAATGATGGAAAAAATAGAGCAAGGAAAAGAAAAGTTGTAAGTTCCACTGTTGCAGGCCTATATATGTTGTAAAGTAAAATGATAATGAGCTATATTAGTTGGGTATGAAGGTCCCGGTCTTTAGCCCCGCCCCCTGGCCCGACTCTGACTTGTTCCGCTACTGGCACAAAGAATCACTCTGACCCAGTTGAGTCACTGAATCACATTTTTGTAGCTCCTAGATGAAATCATAAAGAGTAACCATACAAGCTTTGTTGGATGATCTTTTCGGACCTGTTGGCAATGTCACATGAAAAGTCACACATGAGAAAGGGAGAAGTACCTTTTGGAAACCTTCCAAGACTTGCCCATCCACTGACTTGTTGGGAAAAGAGAGAATAGTGTGAGAAGTAGCAAAATGGATAATTGAAAGAGAGAGAAAGGGAACAATATACAAGTCAAACTGCTCCTTTTAGAGAATCTGAAGCTTTTCCGGTGTAATCTGGTCAAAATTGAACATAATTTCAAATAATTTCAGTCTCTAGATGTGCAAAGTTAGAAGTTCAATGAATGGTAGCTCAATACAAATACATGCCACACCATTCAAATATTTCTTTGTAAGCATTTTTGACGATCATGTATCCTCTTCCTCCTTTGTACAATTTGTGTTTATTTGTAACAGACAAGCTCAAGTAAATACATCAACATCTATTGTGATGTGACTAAATGGTAAAAGTTGAACAGATAAATATTTTGAATACAGTTCATTTAAAATTGCATTCAATACAAAAAAATAAATAAATTTCAAACTCCCCTGAGCACAGAAGCCATAGTAGCCATGAAAAAGATACAAAAAATACAAAATCTAATAACAGATAAAGAAAAATAAGGAATTGTAATATTTCAGAAAACCAGCAAGGAGGTGGAGAAAGCCAGATTAATGGAAGCGTTAGGTCTGGAAGGTCATGTCATGGAGACAGGCCAAGATGAAAAGAGGCACCGTCGCTCCCAGCTGGCTTGGCCTGTTTTATAGCAATCATTTTGGTTGGACCTACTCTGCTCATACCCACAGGCTACCGTCATTTAGGCAGCCACCAACTGTCTCAGGTGTTTTTTTGGGGTTTTTTATGGGCCAAATATGGGCCACTTTTTTCTTCCTTCCCTGTCATGACAGTACCCTGTTCTGTATTTTCCATCAGAATGCTCTAGGCTCTTTGATAGTTTTAGATAAAGAAAAAGAAAAAAAGACCCAGATTTGCAGAAGAATGAAGCTGAGAATAACCTTGAGAATAGTGCTGCATGCAGTTGAAACATATGAGGGGTAAAAATGGGTATGTAAAGGGCTTGTGAGAAAGTGGCACGTTTGAGCTATTGAATTGTGTATTAGGAGAGAGGCTATGCTGGACGGCGGCTAAAAGCATCAGTTCACGTCACTCTCTGCAACAAAATCAGCAAATTATAGACAACTTCAAAAAGAGTTGGGAGGAAAGTTAAGTTAAGGGTGTGTGAAATATCATAGTTGAACTGAAACATGAGGAGTGCTGCTAAGAGATTCTGTCAATAGTGGGATGAGTGAATGATGTGATTCTCAGGAGCGTTAAACAAGGAGGAAAATAGCAAACACTGAATCAGCTGCAGAAAGTTTTCAACAAAAGCGAGAAGTGAAATCAGTGGTTGTAAGTCTGGGTTCAGTTGGAGCACGCAGATTGACCGTGTGAAAAGGAAATTGGGTTAGAGGGGGTACGACTCAGCACGGTGAGGGGTTACCAAGCAAGACCTTAATAAGCAACACTGCCACAGGGTTATAGCTCACGCCTGGTTGCTCTTGATTGTGATTGGAGCAGGGAATGAAGGGAGGCCAAAGCGAACCGAGCAACGGCGGTAGGGGAGTTCTCTGGGAACTGAGCCTTTGATCACAGGGTGAAGAATTACCAGCTCAATGCCTGCTGCTGCGGGGTCTCAGCCCAACAGCACTGTGGGAAACGTTCACATTCAAATATCAGCTTCTTTCTCCAAACACTGATTAATTTATTGGCAAAATACACTCACAAACAGCTCTAGACACAAACAAATCGCTTTGTTCTCTTGTGTTGCCGTGGGCGTGCTCTCATTAGAGTCATTGCTGCAGGGCATTGGGACTTTGTTGACGTGTATCGACGCAGTTCTTCACATAGGAGCACGTTCTATGTCAGGAGGAGCTGAGCCACTGAGAGAGGACAGAAGGCTCCAACAGGTGGCGCTAGTTTCTGTTTGACAAATCAGAATAATAATTTTTTTAAAAAAGGTCTGCAGTGAGAATGATCACTGGGAATATTTCCCGGTTTTAACTTGCCTTCACTAACTTCCTTCACAAAAATCTTTTTTTTTTAAAAATCACCTTTTTTCTTCCATAGTTAGATCTTGTTGGCCAAGCTGCAGCTTTTTTAGATCTGAAAGGTTCACATTTTGTTTTTGTTTTTGGACTACTGTTTTACCTGATGATTTTGTCAATTTTAGTCTAAGTGTTAATGTTTAATCATTCATTCTCATTGGTTTTTTAGGTATTATATTTTCCAACAATATTTGTGTTTTTCTGTGACTTTTCTGTCCTCTTCCAACACCAACGACATGATCTAGATGATTAGAGGTTTCTTCAAACTTATGATCAGTTTTTCTTGGTCGAGTCACCCTCTCCTCACTCAAGGTTGGGGATTGCAGCAAAGTAAAGATTTTTTTTTATTATTAATTGGATTAAATCATATGCGTTTTATGTGTTTGTTTGAGTTCTATTGAATTTTAATTGAATAAAACATTGACTGGAGTTTGACCACAATATGGATAGAGGATCTTAAAGATGTTTTAAAACTTGACACAGATTCTAGATTGAAATGATTTACTTTAAAGTTGCAGTATGTAGCCTTTATTTAAAATGTTTTTTACATTTGTCGAAACTGTCACAATGTCGTGACAGTACCAGACAAATACTCTGTGGGAAAGGTTTGAGCAGTTCGTACCACAGCATGATTGACGGTATTAAGACCATCCTTCAGGTTTTGATAGCTTGTTTCTGAGCAAGCAGCATATTTCAATCAGCTCTGGGAGCACTGGGAGAAGGCAAAGGAGCTCAATTTTCTTCACATATGATGTGTCTCATACTATACTGTCAAAACATAATGATAGTTTTAACAAGGTAAAAAAAAAATATTATTAAAGTTACATACCAAAACCTTAATGGACTCCTCAAAAACATGTATCTCTATTTGTGTGTTTACTGTTGAAAAGTGAATGTCCCACCAGTATCAAGGACCTTGGAACTTGTGGGTTTTCCTCCAGGACTTCCCAGTGTTTGGCTCAGTCCAGGTTTCCATCAGCTCTGACCTGCTTCTCTGTCCCTACTGGAGAACATTCCCACAGCAAGGTGATGCTGGATCCGTATTTCTCCGTCAGCATAGTGTGTTCAGTGTGTTGTGCAGTGTTAGCCTTCTATCACACACAGCACTTTGCATGTAACCTGAAACCTTCCATTTTGCTCTCATCAAACAAGATCACCTTCTTTCCATTTGCTGTTTTCCCTGTCAGCTGTGGCACACTTTCCTTTTGGTCACAGGAAAATGTGCAACAGTGTGAAAAGATTGAAATTTGTGAAGTGAATAACAAAGAATTGTCCTTTCATCTCTGCAACTCCCCTTCAGAGTTACCTGCTAATTCTCTCTCTTCTCATGTCAGTTTATATGTCAGCCTTGGCCATGCCTTGGTAGTTCATAGCTGTGCAATATCTGTTCATTTATTCTGAGATTAAATCACACACTTGTTGACGAGCAATAATAATAATAATAATAATAATAATAATGAGCTGATTTCTAAAATTGTTTTCGCTCTCTATTTTGTGTTAGTCTATCACACACAATTCCAAGATAATAAAATTAGGTCTGAGGTTTTAATGTGACAAAATGTGAGAAAGTTCATACAGCATAAGTGTTTTGTAAGGATATATATATATATATATATATATATATATAATATATATATATATATATATTTGTTATATATATATATATATATATATATATATATATATATATATATTATATATATATATAAAAAATTCCCTTCTCACCCACCGCGGGTGGTTCTTATCCTCTGAGCTCGGGTCCTCTACCAAGGCCTGGGAGCTTGAGGGTTCTGCGCAGTATCTTGGCTGTGCCAAGGACTGCACATTTCTGGACTGAGATGTCTGATGTTGTTCCTGGGATCTGTTGTAGCCACTGCTCCAGTTTGGGGGTTACTGCCCCGAGGGCCCCGATGACCACAGGCACCACTGTGGTCCTCACCTTCCAGGCCCTCTCCAGTTCCTCCCTGAGGCCCTGGTATTTCTCTAGTTTCTCGTGCTCCTTTTTCCTGATGTTGCAATCACTTGGTATTGCTACATCTACCACAAAGGCTTTCCTCTGATGTTTATCCACTACGACAATGTCTGGTTGGTTCGCCATTACCATTTTGTCTGTCTGGATCTGGAAGTCCCACAGGATCTTAGCTCTGGCGTTCTCCACCACCTTTGGGGGTGTTTCCCACTTTGATCTTGGGGTTTCCAGTCCATATTCTGCACAGATGTTTCTGTACACTATGCCTGCCACTTGGTTATGTCGCTCCATGTACGCTTTCCCTGCCAGTATCTTGCACCCTGCTGTGATGTGCTGGACTGTCTCAGGGGCCTCCTTGCACAACCTACACCTTGGGTCTTGTCTGGTGTGGTAGATCTGGGCCTCTATTGCTCTGGTGTTTAGGGCCTGTTCCTGGGCGGCCAGGATGAGGGCCTTTGTGCTGTCCTTGAGTCCAGCTTTTTCCAGCCATTGGTAGGATTTACTGATATCAGCCACTTGGGTTATTTGCTGGTGGTACATCCCATGTAGGGGTTTGTCCTCCCATGATGGTATCTCTGGCACCTCAACCTCCGTTCCCTGTTGTCTGAGACATTCACTGAGCACATTGTCTGTTGAGGCTTTGTCCCTGATGTATTTATGGATCTTAGTTGTTTCGTCCTGGACAGTGGTTCTCACACTCACTAGTCCTCTGCCTCCTTCCTTGCGGCTCGTGTACAGTCTCAAGGTGCTGGATTTGGGATGGAACCCTCCATGCATTGTTAGTAGCTTTCTGGTCTTAATATCTGTGGCTTTTATCTCCTCCTTTGGCCAGCTAATTATTCCAGCAGGGTATCTGATTACTGGCAAGGCATAGCTGTTTATCGCACGGATTTTGTTCTTGCCATTGAGCTGGCTTCTCAGGACTTGCCTTATTCGTTGGAGGTATTTAGCTGTGGCTCCTTTCCTTGTGACCTCATCGAGGTTGCCATTTGCTTGTGGTATACCTAGGTACTTGTAACTGTCCTCTATGTCTGCTATTGTTCCTTCTGGGAGTGAGACCCCTTCTGTGTGGATGACCTTCCCCCTCTTTGTGACCAGCCGACCACATTTCTCTAGTCCGAATGACATCGGACTAGAGAAATATATATATATATATATACATATATACATATATATATATATATATATATATATATATATATATATATATATATATATATATATATATATATACATATATACATATATACATATATATATATATATATATATATATATATATATATATATATATATATATATATATATATATATATACATATATATATATATATATGTGAGAGAGAAAAAAAAAAAGAAAAAATATGTCTTAACTTGACTTCGACACATTATTTTTTCAGTGGTAAACCTTTCTTTAAAAGCAATCTGACTAATGTACAGACTTGGATCCTAGAGCTTACCCATAAATTGCATAAACAATTTTAGTAACTGTGTTAAAGAGAGAGCTCCTTAACAAATCCTGCTTGCACATTTCCGTGCCCTTTGGAGTATTTCTGAAGTAGCCCTGTAGCTAATACAGATATGTGTACAGCCTGTTGGGAATTTCCCACCAGTGTTTGAAGGGAAGATTTATGACTGTGGAGTTGGACGAACTATGATCATTCATTATCCTCAAAAAAGGAGTGAAACGCTGTCAGTAAGCCAATACTTATAAAAGGCATTCAGTATATGTGTTGCATGCGGCTTTCACAAACTGGTGAAATAAAGAACTAAATAAAGCAAGAGGGAGGGATCTCATTTTTGAATGTCCTCTTTGCTTTGCCCCTACTGCACATTTGTGACATCTCCTGCTTAACTCCTCAAGGATTAAGGGTCGCATTTGGAGTATGACTTGAGCTCTAGAGATGTCAATCAGCTGCTCATTCTTGCAAAACACTTGTCTCATTGCTGTAGCTGCAAACAATAAGAAGATGACGAAAGTACAAATGTAACAACTAAAGTCCTTCAGGATGCACAGCACCAAAACCTAGAAATTTTTTTTATGAAATATGAGAAAGTCAATAAAGGAAAGTCTAAAAAAAAATGTAATTTTTTTCCAGCAGTACGTACAATAATATATTATAACTTTGGGCAAATTTTAAGAAATTTCCTTTGAAATTTCCAATAGGATAAATGAGGCATTTTTTTTTGTATCCCTGCTGAGATAAACACAAAGCTTTCACAAGGAGAGGATTCTGTATGTAGTGGACTGTGATTCCAGTGCATCGCTGATAAATAAAATGTTATTCAGTTTCCTCTGAGCTTTTATGTTGGGATCGCAATGTCTATAGATTAAAAAAAAAGAAGGTCTTTTTACACCGTTGTTTGCTATAAAGCCCGTTGTGCTGGCAGAGAGAGGCCACATTTGAAGTGCTTACATGTTGCTCACTTACGTAACTGTGGACAAGTGAGAGGAAGAAAAAGAAAAAAAGAATAAACCTTGTCTATGTACCTATTTTTATGGAGCTGCACTAGCACATTCAAAGGTGTGTTTTTTTTTTTTAGCTTTCAACCCACAGTGTATAGATTTAGGCTGTGAGACATTTAGGCAGTCATTGGATCGGGACAGCTACTGCTCTCACTTCAGAGCCCCACTATGCTGCAAGATTTAGCAGGGCACTCAGAGGGGCGGTGAAAATTGGAACACATTCATCTCAATACCCGGACTGCCGCCACTAATGGATGTTAGTCACTTTTGGAGAGACAATGAGATCGAAGAGCAGTGGGCTTTCAGGCTCTTGTGGACATGAGACAAAAGCATAAATACCTTTAATCCCTTTCTGCTTCTGTGAGTATCATGCACAATTTAAGACTGAATAGCATCTGAGAGCTTTCTCAACTTTCTCACGTTTAAGTTGCCTCCCTGTATCAGATACAGGAATTCAGTTTGTACCACATTTAATTTCCCTTTATTCCATCTCCACAGTGTCAGTTCTGTCATAATTCACATTCCTAAGCTGCAAATGAAAATATAAAACTATTAGAGCTTGAGATAATGTTTTTACCTCTTTACCTCCCGCAAAATTGCCTCCAGCCTTTTAAATTATATTTACATAATTCCAAGTTGCATGTTTGCTAGTAGCACACTGAGATCTATGTACACATTGAAAAATATTTCCTATTCCCAGTAGTTTTCACCAGCAGGTGCAGAATCTGGCAAATGGCTTGTTTACCAATTTTGCTCTTTTTTTTTTCAGGATTCAAAATGCTTCTCAGTTGAAACATTATTTGTTGTGTTTCTTTCTACCTGTAAAGTAGTTCTGTCTCTTCCTGCAGGTACATGTCTCCCCTGGAGACTGCATACGCTATGCTTTATAAAGGAGAAGGAAAACCACAAAGCAAGTGATGAAAATATATATTCTGCCAATTTGCTGCTCTAGTTAAGAAGCCTAATAAAAAAATTCCAAGACTTTCACTTTGCGCTACAAAAAAGGGCCTCAGTCTCTCTGTGGGAGGTGTTGAGACTTCCTAAAAATGTAAGAACATTCTCTGAATGAAACTGTTGGAGAAGAACCATCTAAATAAATGTATACTATTGTGGCATAAACTGTAAATGTGGGTCATTTTACAACTTTCATATAAATAAAAGCATCTGTTTCTAAGTGATTTATGTGAACTTTGCATTAATTTCTACTTTCTTTGACGTCTTTGCACAAAAAGTGGAAAACAAACATGAACCTACAATATAGAGAGAGAAGTGTTTCCTCATATGAGGTCATTGAAAGATCTGCATATCTGCAAGTGTCTATGGTTATTTTATCACATGAAGCTACACTAAAATGCAAATTTAAATGCAACAAGTGCAACAGAAGTTAAAGATCACTCTATATATATATATGTACAATTCTAGACAACCATAAAAATTTAGCAGTCCGTTAAAAAAACAAAGAAATTCTTAATAAATTCTGAAGTTATTAAGAAATTCTGGTAACATCTTTTATTGAGGCTAATTCAGCATACATGAATGTCTGCATGTTCAGTTCACATCTTACCACTAGGAGATCCAATTAGGATGTGGTTTCAAGCTGCTTGTCATCTTGATTAAGAAGTCACCATGGGGAGTCAGTGGAAAAAACACTGAGAGGGAGGGAAATACAAGGACAGACAATGATACAGATTATCACAGAAGAGCCAAATGGAAAACATCCTTTCGATAGTGTTAAATTTTTACTGATGCTGATATTTGTTTACTTATTTCTCTGTGCATTTTTAGACCAATTTGTATTCATCCCTTGAAATATGTATCTGTGTATATATCCACACACATGTATATATAAATATATATGTTCATTATTTTATTTATTTTTTTACACACTGCATATGAGTTCCATGCTGCAGATGACAAACGTACTGAAAGTCATGCTTCATTTTTATTCCACTTCTTTATGTTGGTCTTTCACATATTCCAATAAAATACACTGCAGCTTGTGCTCTTAAAGTGTCAAAAATAAGGAACAGTTAAAGGACATGGGATACTATTGCACAATACTCCTGAAGTCCATGTGATCCTGGGCCAATTGAGCTCTCGTTTCAATACAAGCTTTTGTGGTTCTTTGTCTATAATCACAGTGCCATCTGTAGAACAACAAAACTTCATTCCTGGACCAAACAAAGGAACTGATTTGTTTTTGTAATTCCAGATGGCATTTCTACTGCCATAATCACAAAAAGCCTAGAAAATTACTTCTCCTTTTTACACAAGTGACTTCTCACTAAATCTCTACGAATAACAGACAACTGTCCGTAGACAATAACACTTTTTTTTTAAAGCCACAATTGTGGGAAACCCTCTTTTAAATCCATGCTTCAGAAGATTAGTCAGTCCTTACAAGCTCTTAACAAAAGTGAAAAAAAAAAAAAAACTTTGTTCATATTAAAGCTCCACTCGCAGTTCAGATTTTCTCTTAGGATTCTTTTGTACTTCACATACTTTTACCTGTTTTATAGGTATGTGAAATTTTGCTGAAACCGAGTCGGTGAAAGGTGCTTTGCCACACCAAAACAGGCAGAAATGCGTTGCATTTAATTTAATTCTTGCACTAAATTTAAGACTAAGTTTGCATATTTTAAAGAACCATCCTTTCTTGGACAGTAAATCAAACTGCCTCATTTTTAACATACAAAACGAAACAAACAAACAAAAAAAAAAACATCCTTAGATATTCCTTTCTCCTCACCAAATACTACCCTTGATTTATCTAGGATCATTACCAGTGTAAAGTATCCTGTCTTTTCAAGGATGCCATGATGAATGGAAGGCACTGATTCTAGGGCCCAATTTCAGAGAAACCTATTTGTGCAGCAGCTGGCATTTAGCTCTGCTATTTGCATGCATGTGGGTCTACAAATTCACCATTTAATCTCATTGCATCAGAGTAAAGAGAAACAAATAAATTGAACAGATAACGCTGAGACTCTGGGGTAATATGACGGCCAACTCAATATAGTCAGTTGTCAAGCTGCTCTACTTATACTGTATATGTAAATGAGTTGGACTGTGGATCAGAATACATAAATACTCTGCTGTTTTTGGTGGATCTATTATTTTGTCAGTGTTGAGCTTTTGTCTGTACTGTTATTTTGTACATTTGGCTAAACCCAGTGTTCTACCCATCCTTCCCTCCCTCCCTCTCTCCTTTCCATTCTCTGTCCCTCCCATCCTCCATCCCTCCCATTATTGTCTCACACTGTATATAATATTAGATACATTACTCTCTCCAAATCATAGTCAGTGGCACCCCTAACATTCAATCTTCATGGACACTTTCACTTCAGTCTGGCTAAGCTTGAGCTGTTTTGTGAAGAAAAATGGGTCAAGATTTCAGGTTCTATGTGCCACATTAGTAGTTGCATACCCGAACGACTTGCAGCTCTACTGGCAGGGAAGCAGCAGTGCTTCCATAAAGTACGGGCTCATCAAAGGCAAGTGACCAGCCTGATTTTATAGCATTTATTCCTAAAGGAAAATCCCTTTTACTTTTATTGCAGAGATGCAAACAACTTTTTTTTTTGTTGAATTATTAGATACAATCCAAAGGAAATCCATTTAAGATTGTGGATTTAATCTTAAATACAAACACTGTTCAAAGGAACTGCATGCTATTGTAAAAGCATAGAAGTTATTTTAACACCAGTTGTGCAATTCAGTATAGAAGGTGATATACTAGCAGAGTAAATTGCAATTCTGCAGCTTTTGTGGTGTGTAATAATCCACTTTAAATGGAGCTGTGAGTTTTGTAAGAATGAATCACGGTTGAATAAAGCAGATTAACAATGCTGCATGCTGCTGCTGTATGGGATTATACTTGATAATTATTGAATTGTGACTATGTAGAAAGAAAGAGGTTTTGTTTCAAAGTAAATGACTGATAAAATATACAGATATGAAAATGTATTTCTCCCCTTAAAGATGCCCTATTGTTTTGGTGTTTTTACACCTAAATGTTTCAGATCCTAAAACAAATGTTAATATCAAGCAAAAGAATCCTGGGTAAATTTCAAATTGTGACTTCTGTCATGATTTGTGGGGAAAAAATACTTAAAGTGTTATGTAACGCCTTCCAAACTTGGGCCTGTTTGCATTCTTTTACAGTGGAGAAATTTCAGACCATTATTCTTCGCTTAATTGTTTGAATTGTCATGTCATCCTTATTTGATTTATGTTGGGACTTTGACAAGGCCACTCCAAAAGTTTTAATTTTCATCTCTGAGCAATTCGAAGTGTGACTTATTTATTACTGTGACTCGGTTCACTGTAAATTCAATACAATACAATTCAATTCACTTTAATAGTACATGATGAGAATTAAATGTTGTAACTTATGTAATTTTCTCCAAACAGTTGTTTGGAGAAAACAATTGTTTTCTTTAATATAGAGCCTATATTACTCTTTAAGAAGCTTCTGACTGTGATGTCATTTTTTCCTCATCTGTTAACTTTTTATTGTAGCTCAGGGTATAATATAATTATTATTTTTTTTATCTTCTTGCTCATGTTATGTCATTAGGCAGCTGTTTAAATGATTTCTTAATCTGGAACAACAAAATAAGGGCATTACTTTTTCACATAGGCATGTTATGTTTGGAAAGCCTTAAGAAATTAAATACTCACTTAAACAATCTTTATCTGTTCTGTATATCTGTTTATGGAACCTGACATAGTTTGTCAAAAACATTAAGTATGTCTAAAAAAAAAAATAAATAAAATCTATAAATGTCAATCTATAAATGCTAAAAAACAGCAGATCTGATTTGGCATCTGACCCAAAATTGAATGAAACGTTGTGGCAACATTAAATGCATCCGGTTTTGGGAAAAATACAAATGAAAATCTTTTACTCACAAAAGTGTACCCATGATCGGGCCTCAAAGGTACAGAAAAAAAATTAAAGAGTAAAACTGTAATCTTGTCTGAGCTTGTTTGAGCAGCTGGCTTGTGTTAATATTTGTAGGATTTCTGTTAAATACGTCCATGTGAAAACTCACTCCTGTGAGTCTGGTGGTCTGTGGACGGACACAGGGACACAGCTCTATACTTTCTGAGGTGAAAGTGGACACATTAACTGCAGCACATTTTACTAGTAACTTAAGCAACCTGCAAATTTACAGGCCACCTCTTCATAGACTGACATAACTACTGTCCATTAATCACTTTAAAAAGCATTTTTCATCCCTACACATCTTTATCCTTGTCCCTCTTTGTTTTCTGTCCCAGAGAACTTTCTTTTCTGCTTCCCCAGCTTAAGTTTCCTGTGATAACAAAGTAATAATAATTAAAAAAAAGCAACCCAGCACGTTCTAAGCTAGGATTCATTTCTCCACCATTGTTTTGGTGACCTCTGTATTGCAGCTCCCCTAAACATCACATATAGTGCGTAGCCACTTTTTCCACCACTGAACGGACAGCTGAGGTGGAACCGTACGTTACGTACAAATTGGATCGGAGAGTGAAGAGTCTGATGCAAATATTTTTCACAGCGCTGTAAACAGGAATAAACATATTGCAATATTCATCGTATATTGACTGTTTAACACATGCTGCTGCTGGAAAATAAATCATTGTGTTCATGACTTCATTGATGCTTCCATGCAATGTTACTTGCTTTTCACATCGTTTATGAAGCATCAACTGGAAATGCATAAGATAATCTAGCCTGAGCTGCTTTGATGTGTTCCACACAGCCGTCTAACAAACCCAATTAAAAGAGCAGCACTAGTTGGATGGTAAAATCTCTCCCCATAAAATTGTTAATGCCACCCGTCTCATCAAACGTGGAGACATGTATCTAATCTCACTGGCAAAGGGGAGACCTTCAGGCCAGACTGCCACACCTTCCTCCCCTCAGGCCAGTCTAGAGCAATTACTACTACTACTTCACACACAGACCTGTGTCACCGATGCAATTAACAAGCTCTGGAGAAGCCTGGGCAACCAGCAAGGGGCAGGCTGTGTACACAGCATGAATAATGAGAGGAATGACGAAGGATCGAAGGGGGAAAGGAAAACATCACACCAGGTTGCCAGGCTTTGGTGCACTAAATGCTCTTAGGTCTTTAAGATTTTAAAGCCACATTTCCGAGCCCATATACCACCTTCACACTATAATTTAAACATAATGCATTTCAGTTTTAAAGATCCTTTGTGTGTTGACATTTTGTAAAGTGAGCCTGCAAATGCGATCATTTTCCTCCCACTCTACATTCTGGATTCATCCTTGTGAGGATTATTCATCACAGCTGTGACACAGGGAGCGTAATGTGTTACAGCTCTCACAGGGAAAACACGGACTGTTATCTGTGTGGAATGTTCATCTTATTCAGAGGCGCGTTTGATTATCAGGCGATGAAAACACAGCACCCAGGTTTCCTTTGAAACTGAAGCCAGGGCTTCAGGATCAACATCTCGTATTGCCTTGGAATAGCCAGTTTTATTTCTTCATCAGCATTATTTTCAGAGCAGCATGATAAAAACCTCTTGAAGCACAGCTAAAGGCTGAACTGCTATGGTAAACGACTGGGAGAAAAAAAAATATTAGCTGATCAGATATTAGATTTTCAATTTTAAACTTATAATTGTGTAAACCCATATTATCCTAAATGATTGAAATTGAATGCATCATCCCTGCAAGTTATTTGGCTAGTTCTTTGAAATGTGACCATATTCACTTTTCCCATTTTAAACGTTGCTGAAAACTGATTCATCTATTGGTCTTTTGATCTCTGTATCCTTTTAGTCTCGCCCCCTCATTTCATCCTATATAATTCTCACTACTCACGAAAGTGGGATGCCGAAAAAGACCGCGTCAGGGATGGAGAGAGGAGCCTTAAGGTACCCGTCCTGAATTGAGATGGATTCCATGGCCTGTCTCGTCTCCACCCAGTCATTGTTCATGAGACCGAGTTGCCAGGGAGCTGTCTGTACCTGCCACTTTTGACAGATACCTACTGTCAGTCTGGGATGGTCTACAATCTCCATCCTGCTATAGCAGGAACTCATATGAGTCACAAATTCAACAACCGGGAGAAAAAAAAAAAATATCTGTTAATATTTCACAGATGTGCCACGTATGCCTAAAATTGAAAAGAGAGAAGTAACAGTAGCACACAGTGAGACCATCTTTCAGTTCAACAGGTTTTATCAATAAGGCCATAAAAATAAGCCAACATGAGATAATGTTAGACCTTTTTACTTACCCTACGCAACTCCACAATGATGGAAGGGGAGCTCAAACACTTAAAATGTGCAAGTTCTTTATACACTCGCTTTGTTAGTCATGTTTCATTACTTGATTTAAGTTTGCAGATACAAACATAGATTAAGTTTTTGTCAATTTATTCATCTAAATAAACTGAAGTGATTTAAATTTAGATTTTAATAGAAAACGAAGAAGTGCATAATAGAGTAGAAAGACATGCTTAATACAAATTTGAGATGTGTGGCGACATAGGACATACATCCTATTTTTAACACTTGACACCCAAATGTTCAATACATTTAAAGAATTTAAATCATACAACTGAAACAATTACAATGTAGAAGTAATTGATTGCAGATTTGTTGCTGATATCTTGAGTTTTATTTTTACTTTTTTTTATGGAGCTAAAATGCAGAGTATAGATTTAAAACCCCTACATGATACAACAGGGGAGAAAAACATACACTTAAAAACACAATTTTTTATCGGTCACAATAGATTAAGTCAGGTATTTCAGTGTGACCGTCAGCGTGACTGTTGCTTTTACTACAGCTCCACAGTGAATGACTTCAAAATCTAAGCTTAAATTCCAACACTAATGACTGTTTTATTGATTTTGTGCATGTTTGTGTGAATGTGGGGAGAGGAAGGGGAAAAATAAAATAAGACAGCACATCAACTGTAAACCAAGCAATACATTTTCTTCAGTTATACAAGAACGTGGAGAAAATGATGTGGCTCACTGTATAATAGCTGTTTTCTTGCACCTGAATACATATTTTTATGCACATGCAGAACATGCGACGCACACACATTGGTCTGAAACTGTGTTTTTGGGGTAAAGAAATCAGAATTTTTACCATCTCTTCCATTCCAATAAACAGAATCATTAAGGTGTGTCATAACAGGTTTTTTGTTAATCTGCTTCACTACCTTGAAGCCGCAGACTCTGACTGGCTTCTTAAAGGGATGCCAGAGAAACAGGCTCCATTAGAGGCAGTAATCAAGCTGCATCACCACTAGCACGCATGTCACGTAGCTAATTCAATCTCACAAGCCATGAAGCAATTAATTTATGTCAATACAAATACACAAATAGTCCTTTTTGGCCCCCATCAGGAGAGCGGAGGGTCTTAAGGCGGTGCTTTTGTTTATTTGCACATCCTTGTGTCTCTGTGTGAACAAGCTCTGTGATGTGGACCTGGAAGAGCAGGTGTAATTGGGTGTGGAGTAGGGGCTGGGGAGAGCAAGCCTGTGGTCTCACTGCCTAAATGAGATCAGACAATCTTCTTTCCATTTCCTCCACTGACAAGATGCACATTGTCCGCCTTTCAGGTTACTTATTATTGCTTTGATCATATGAAATGGATATAAAGAGTGGATCATTATTCTCTTTTTGAAGGTGCCTGTGGGCTCGGAGCATACTGCGACAAAGTATTCCTCCCCTTACAGATGCCGCTTTTTGAAACATCGCAAAAATTTATATTGTCAAATAAAATGTTATTAGAAATTCAGAAAACTAGGACGTTGGGAAATACTAAATATGCATTTTTTCATATGGATTCAGTGAAGTAAACCCACCAGGACTGATGAGGAAATTGCCTCCTAAATCTAATTACAGGGCATGCCACTTTTAGGAGCAACAACTGCCATTTAGCCTCTGTGACAAGACTGCAAAATGAATAGTGGGAAAGAAATAGTCATCTAAAATCTGTTTATTCAAGTTATCTTTGTCTATGAAAGATATTTGAAGATCTGAAACATTAAAGTGACAAGAAGAAATCTTTAGAGGAGGGAAGTACTTTTGCACATTGCTGTATCTGGCTATGGCCACAGACACAAGGTGAATTTAAATGCACCAGGACAGAGTCATCAGCTATGAGCACCTAAGATCAAGAGTTAAGCTCATAAGAAAATGTAAAATTGTCTATTTCCAACAGGGTAGCAAGCAGTGGTGGCTAAACAAGTATCTGTGAATCGATGTGTTAGAGCCAGTTTTTCAATTATAGGCAGAGAGGATGAAACGGCTCAGGTAGAGAGCAGGTGTGGCACTAATGCGTACCAGATGGTGCGTCTGTCAAGAGATGAGATGAGAAAAATAAACAGCAAAGACGCAAATGGTTTCAGATTGAGTTCAGGAGTTGACCAGCATTTTTTTGGGCTTGTTTGGAGGAAGGATTGGTTAAACATAGTCTTTCTGGGCAGAGAGAGGAGGAGAAACCCCAAAGATCGCTCAGGCACTGCCTTCCCCTGCTCCTAAACCTCCTATTCCCAGTCCTAACTGGATGTGTTGCTGCTTTGAATTTTAATGAAGAAAGAACTTGAAATTCTCCCCATCCTGAATTCTTCTTTAAGCCACTTCATCACTCTTCCTGTCTCCATCAATCATAGAAAAACCTTACATGGGTGCAAGGGTTTTTTTGCTGATACCACAGACTCGGTTGACTGGTTGACAGATGCTTTTCAACGGTTTCCCCGAGTTTTGCAAGAGTCAAATAAAATACAACAAAATTTCTTAAAACTGAAACATAAATGCCATCTACCTCCAGCCTTAAGAAGCAGACTGTTTATTTATAGATTTAAAACCAAAACAGACAAAACAGAAGTGAACAGTCAGACTCCTGTCTGTTGTCACAATAAGAATACAGAATACGATCTTGTTGTTTTTGTTTACAATCTGCTGTTGACACATTAACAAATCCCTTGAGTAGGTATGCAACTTCAGTACATTTCTGAGCAGCACTACTGTAGTGAAAAAACTATTTTGAAACCCATCCCAAATATCATTAATGACAGTATTTCAGTTCAGATTTTAAGGCAACACAATAAATCACAATAAAAAAACTAAACAAAAAACCCCCAAATTGCTGATATGAACATAAAACTGTGGCAATGTGTCATGAGTGACAGCTGCGACTCAGCAGGTCAAGGAAAAAAGTGCATTCGCATCTTTGGACTGCAATCCGTCATACACTGCTGACGGGTCGGGAGTAATGAGCCTTTACATTATAGTACACATGGAGCTGGTAAATGCAGAAAGGCTGTTTTTGCACAGCTAAATACAAGTCTCTATTAAAGATTCAGCAACATTTACAAATCAATAGGTGTCAGAATACACCTTGATTTTAATAAGTCGTCCAAGAAAAACAAGAGGAAGTGTGAACACATCTAAAAACTTTTCTAAACAGCAAATGTAGAAGTGAAGGCCACAATATGGCGCAGAACAAAACAGCATTTTTTTTTTTTTTTGCTTTGTTTTCCCCTTTTTCAATCAAAATACCACCCTTGTAGACGGATATACGTAAAACTGGTCAGAGATCAAAACTCTTTTGTGCCAGTTAATTAAACGAATAACAACTAAGAACTTTCACCACGGTGAACTACAGATGCATCAACAAACAGCATGAACATGGATTACTTTTGTGTTTCACTTAAAAATCAAATGAAAGTTAAGAGTTGGACATGGGCTGCTCTAAAATACTCATGTTACGATAAACTTGAACACAAACATCATGGCTTTAATGTATTCACAAAACATTTTTAACAAATCATCTTTGTATCATCTAAATTCTCACAGAATAATTCCGTTCATTAACTATAAGTCAGTGAGAATCGTTCCAACTCTGAACTGCGCTTAGCTTAATAATAGGGTTGTTGGTGCTCATTTAGCTTCCCAGAGTTTGATTGGATATGTTTCCAAACAACCA
The DNA here is from genome assembly GCF_027474105.1 of Poeciliopsis prolifica. NCBI lineage: Eukaryota > Metazoa > Chordata > Actinopteri > Cyprinodontiformes > Poeciliidae > Poeciliopsis > Poeciliopsis prolifica. Next base: position 20,375 of record NW_026562671.1, read on the forward strand.
AATTCATCTGTTTTTATTAACAAAAGAAATGGAGACAGAGCCTCTTTTCAGCCAGCTGAACAGCAGCAGGTAGGGGCAGTACTCCACTTCCAGTTGTACTTTGTCTTGCATCTAAACAAAAAGACTTGAAACAGTTTGGATGGTGTGCTGGAAAATGTCAGCAGTTTGAAGCCACAACTTTTTATAACCTTGGTATAATTTGAAAATGGAAACCAGCCCATGTCTCTAAAGAGCACATACTTTGATGGTTACAGCTGAAAAAAAATATTTACATACACCTTATAAAACATCCAAGTTTTTAAAATCCCAGAATATCTAAAGACTTGCTTTTTTTTTTTGTTAATCTCTTCAAGTTCTGTAGTTTACATACACAAATGTATAAAGGCCTTTCAAGCACTTAGGAAACACCAGATGATGATATAAAGGCTTTGTAAGCTTCCGGATAATTCACAATATCTGAATTACACAGAGGCAAACGTGGATGTATTTTAAGGCAACATCTCAAATGTGCAGCTTTGTTGTATGATATTATACTCTGAGAAATATATCTTCTAGTTGCTTTTGAGTGAGAACTGCAGAGGGGATTGGTACATTTCACAGACCATGAGATGGAAATACTAAATCAACATCTCCACACATCGACCAAGAAGCTAAAGCTTGGGCTCAAATGGGTCTTTCAAATGGACAAAAACCCTAATCATACTGGCAAGTTAGTTACAAACTGGACTAAGGACAAAGTGTTCTGGAAGTGTTCATTACAAAGTGCTGATCTCCATATCATTAAAAATTGTGACAGATACGCTGTGTCCAAAAGGCCTTCAAATCTGACTGTTACACCAGTTATCCGGAAGAAAGGGCCAGCCAATTACTGAAGGAGAGAACACCCAACACATTTGACCCAAGTCATGAATATTTCTACCAAATTTTAAAACGATTTGTTTTTAAATAGCAATAAAAATCTCTAAGAAATTATCTCGCTTGTTATTTAGCAAATACAAATAATTTTGTTAATCACTGTTAAAAAAGGAAAATGTAGTTTTTAAACCGTGAATGAAAATAGATCTCCCCATTAACATGTATCATGGAATTCCTTAAATTCGGAAAGAGCAGTCCATTTTTAATTCTGTTCTCTTTCATATGGTATAGTTCTGAAAAGGAAATAAAATCAGCAATGGTCAAAATTGGAACCAGAAGGCCAGACCTTAAAGTAAACTGTAAATTGGTGTTGGCCTAAGCCCGCTCAGTGCAGCACTAGATGTAATAAAATCTCTTGAAGATGTAAGGCTGAACGGCAGAACCATAATTATATTCCAAATAAATGAGGAGTGTTACTCATTGCATCACATACTTTTGTTTTTCTAACAGCTGTTGAGCTTAACAGCTGCTTTTTACAGCTGCCTGCCTGCCCAAACTCCTCTCTGAATTAGCCAGGCTCATCAGTGAGTCATAGATCTGTTTGGCTGTGAAAATTGAGCCTGATGGTAATTGATTGCACATAACTTCAGTGCTTCAATTAAAGAAAGTTTGTAGCAAGTGAGAAATCAGGAAAAAAGTTTGAGTGTGGAATAGCTGTTGCCATCCATATTTGTCACTGCAGCCTCCTCTCAAGGTCACTGCCAGGGAAGGGAGAGGAGGCGGGGAGCGGTGGGTGAAAATGACTGACAGAGAAAGGGCCGGGCTGACGGCTCAACTGGGCTGATGGCAGGCTGAGGCAAATCATCAAGGACAGGTAGACGCACGAGGAGTCTGGTCCGCTCACATCACGGGGCGTGGTCCATGGACGGTCCAGAATCATTGTCTTCAAGGTCCCGTGGGTCCATAGGGTTCGCTCTCGGCTCCGGCACCCTGCAAGCAGGAAAAAATAAAACAATGGATAAACATGACTTTGGTTGCAGAACTCCAGCTGCTTTTTCCTCCCTTCTTTCACAACCACCTGCATGCAGCCTCGCAAACACAAACTTCAGAGTCATGATGATAAATTATGGAAACATAATAAACCTCTGCAAAATGCAATCAGCTTCAATCAAGCGTCGCCTTAAGCAGAAATCATTCATTCAGTCAGTATTATATTAGTGCGACAGAGACAAAGTGATAGCTGAATTGCAAGGACCTGTGGTAATCTGAACCAGGCTGATAGATTCAATTTCACTTGAGACAGTCTACACTAATCATATGCTCTAATTGAACAGTGCAGTGAGGGCGGCAGAGCCCTGCTGCCTGCTGCTCCATGAAAGGCAACTCTCCTGGAATTTTACTCGTCAGTCATCAATATTTTCCAATTACATCTGTAGCACAGTGATCCACCTTCAAAACATTATTTCTGCAAGTTTTTTTTTTTTTGAACACTTTTTAATTACTATCGTGTTTATGCCGTTTAAGGCGATTCTATTTTTGAGATTTTAATTGGGTACGATTCAGTCAGAATATTCAAACTTATACATTTCCGAGAAGCTTGTGGATTCATTTGTGAGTTCTAACAATAGGAGCCATGCAAACCACATTTTATAGGAAGCAAAATCGCTAAAAACGTTTTTCTGAGAACTCTTCTCAAAACATTCCTGTTTCACGGGGGAAAAAAGCGATATTTCTCATCGTTCATTATACATTTTGAGGGAGCAAATCATCCCAGTTCAGCCTGCAACAAACATCTCAAGAGAAGAACATTGCATGCAGGATTCGAGAGTAGAACTGCTCACATTCTCTATAATTTTTTTATTATTTGAGGTCAGGTACTTTCACGTGTTACTGAATCTGAAACAAAGGATCTTAGTTAAGTATTCAAACTGCTTCAAATTCTCTCTATATTACCACAGTACAGTCACAAAGCTCAAAATATTTTACCGGGATTTTATGTAATACTTAAACACACCAACTGTAAAGAAAACATGGCTTTACAATATAATCATCTATTTTTAAGTCACAGCTCTCAAAATAATTTATGTCTGGACTTTGACTAGACTGTTTTAAGTCATGAACATACTGTGATCTAAACAATTCAAATTTTATAAAATCCTAACCAAATGCATTTACATTTTTCGTTGAATGTTTGAGGAAAAGTGCATATCTTTCAATCCTGGGCAAACCCAAATGCAAAAAAAAAAAAAAAAAAAAGGAAAAGAAAGACAGCCTAAATAAAGTGTGCATACTCACATGAAGTACAAAGTGAAACAAGGTTATAGCACATCAAAGAATAAAATTAAAAAGGTTACAAGTCTTTAATTCCTCATCTGTGTCAATGCGGCAACTTAAGATTAGTTTTTGTTGAAGCTGGTTTGAAATTCAAAGCAGAAAGCAGTTCGCAAAAGTCTTCTGAGTTTTACCTCATTCTCAAACACAGCTTCATGCGGTCTGAGATGACCGTTTTGGTAAAACCTCAGCAAATTTGAGTGTGAGCAGTACATCTTTCTCGACTCTCCTAATTTCCAAATAAGTTCCCATTTTCTTTGTGTAACCAAGAAACAGTCATATGGCAAATTGTAAAGCCATTGGAGGAAAACAAACTAATTATATGTAGGTAGTTTAGGACAAAGGGATGCAAGAGCTTTTTTGTCATTTCCACAAGATAAAGACCCTTTAACTTGAGAAAAAAACAGCTACAAATTTGATAGGTAGTGGAGGAGAAGAAAAGAGCTTTAACATAACGAAGTGTCAGTCGCCGGATAATAAACCTCTTTCAAGTTAAGGTCTCTTCTTCACTCTCTTTTTGTGTCTGTTCATTTTCCCTGTCCTAAATAAAACCAATTTCCTTTTGTGTGTATGTGTGTGTCCCAACGACTGAGTTCCTTCCCTCTATGACTTATTCATGAGCTTTAATGCGGTCGATGTTTTATTGATCAAGAACCATCATTGCCTCCTCCTTCTGATGTGACCATGGCCTGTGGAAAAAGAGGAGAGCTGACGGCTGTGAGGCTGGCCGGAGAACTGGCTGGGGCTTCACTAAAACATACCTGGTGCCCTACAGAGTGATGGATGGCAGTGACCATTGTGTGTGGAAATCTGGAACATTGTGAGAGTGTGTGCGACAAGGAATGAGAAAAAGATAAGGGTTTAGATAGGTCAGATCGAGTGGAAGAAAGCTAATCTTACTAATGTCTCCTCTTCGAGTGAAACAGAAATGCTTCTCTGATTGCCCTAAGAGAAACCCATCGCTCATGGGAGAAAACCTCAGGCTCGTGGCAAAGAAACAAAGGATAGAAGTGTGTATGATGCTGCCCAGACTTTGACTTTTGTCTCCTGCTTTCCATTTTCAATTTGGCCTCAACCTTGTTGAGCTAGCTGGAAAAGAGAGTATGGATGGGTGCTTGCCCTGATTAAGTTTGAATTCGCTATTCTTGAGCGAGAAAATGCAGTGCTCTTAAGTCATCATACGAAAACTCTCCTATCTCACTGTCGCAGCCTAGCTGGCTCAATCCAGCCTCATTGCCATATGAATAATCATACTGCAGTAGCTTGGAAATGCTTTATGAGCCTCCGAGGTGTGTATATGTGTATAGAGATGGAGAGATGAGAAAAGGAGTATTTGAAGAGCAAACTGGGAATTGCCCTTAGGGGAGTGAGGTTTTTCTTGATTAAGCAAGGAAGTTAAACGAGAATAAGGCCATGTACATAGACCCCATGGCAATCATCCAGAGGTAAAAAAAAAAAAAAAAAAATAACTATTCTGATTTGCATTCCCAGACAGTAGTGATGCCATCTTATGCATATTCCATCACATAGGAAGGCAGAACCCATTCCTTTAAGCCCTGAGGCATTATGAAGCTTTTTCTAATGAGAGAAGATCCTTGACGGTTACTTAAAGAGCCCAAGAGAACATATTTTTTCCCCATGTTCTTGAGAAGCAATCCACTTGGCTTATAACTCCCATGCTTTAAACAGCATTGGATGAACAACATTATAGAAAAAAAAAAAACACTAAAAACGAGAAATTAATCCCAAGAAATTGTTTGGAATTGGATGATGTTCTTGATTGGCCCTAAAGTGGAAACCAACTGGTCTTTCACAAACACCTGTGAAAGACCAGTTTAAAAAAATTTGATCTTTGCCCACTCAGACACATGTACCACTTGTTGGAGTGATGGTAACTCAAAATTAGCTTTGCTTAGAATCTATAAGTTGTTGATGGTGAGGACAGAAGAAAAAGGAAACTATACTTTGTGTAATTTGTCTGCAATTCAAGAAAGCTATGAGAAAATGGAAGAGAGCAAGACTTTCAGCAGATAATGGTACGGGTCAGAGCACTGCAAAACGGCTTCATTTAGAGCTTCAAAACTACATCTTGGAACATACTGAACATGGAAATATTAAAAGACTTTTAGAAATGCCAGTTATAATGAAACAACACTATACAAAAAAAAAACAGAAATAGTAATAGTGTTCTAATAAAACAATATATAGGTACATTTTACTTATTTAGCATCTTTGACAGATAAAATTCGCAAAAGGACTTCACACAAATTAAGTACTTTCAAGAAAAGAAAAAACAAACTGAGTGAATAAAAGAATAAAAAATGTGAAATGCAGGTTTAAAAAAAAAAAAGAAAAAACGTTTAACGAAATGTTTTCTTGTCTCAACAAGAAGACAAGATGGAAAACATCTAAATTTCCCAGGTTTTCAATTTCAGGAAGATTTAAAATTAGTCTTTATATTTCAAATGTGCATCTGTGTGCGTTTAAGATTTTTTTTGGCTGTTGTTTGGCACTAAGTTGACAGGAACAGGACAGATAGAAGAGGGAAGAAACGTGAAAAAGGAACTGAGGATGGCTTTCAAATTTGTGGCCTCCACTCCAACCACTGTGTTTTTTAAAGCGAACATTACAGCTGAGCACACCAGTCTGACTCTCTTCACTCATCTTTACATTCACTATTGTAACTCTGCATTGTTGAATCCAGTAGACGACCATGTGACATGCTGCTCTGAAGGCTTTTAGTTGAGCACCATGAACTATCAGTGCATTAAGTTTTTAGATTAATCGCATACGTTAACATATTGACATTGAAGGCCCCAGTAGTAATGCCGATTATGCCAGCATGTTATACAAGATGCTAAATTCAGTTTAAAATGTTACCTCCATAATCATTTAGCCATTGTTTTGAAATGAAAGTTAAATCCTGGTTGAAATCCCCTAAGACTAGATAAACTAAAAAACAAAACGAAAAAGAACAAAACAGAAATGCTCACAGAAGAGTAAAAACTGTGGGAAGAAATGTCTAAGTAACAAATGTCTAATTTAGAGATTGCACCACAGAGATCTCCCATCTGGTGAACTTCCAATTTCCCCAACACTTTCAACTCTGTTTAGTTTGAGCAATAATCTGCAGACCTAATAGTTTTTCCCTTATAAGAAGGAAAACACTAATGACAAAAAATAATGATAGAGAGAAGGACAAAACCTTAAGACTGAAAAAGTTAATTAGGATGTGCTTCAGGTAGATAACAATCAGAACACGGAGCGCAAAAGTATCAAGGAGGTGACATCCTAATTTACAAAAAGGTTATATTTAATTGGAGTGGCTATGGTTATAGTGGGAATACTAATCATCCTGTAATCAGATATTTGTAAGTTCAATTCCAGATTGTGTTGATGAGGACTTGAGGATGCCAATTTCCATCGAGTTGCTGATCGATTTGTGCATGCACCATTATCAGACTGCAGCTCTGATAAAGTGTTAAGGAAGTTAAGGTTGCTTTAATCGTGCCCTTTCGCTCATCATTATTGTTGGATCTATTCTGCGGATTATGTTTTTGATCTTGGCGACACTCCAGAGATTCTATACGAGGTTTAAGTCAGACCAGTTTGCTGGTCAACTAAGTAAAGTTGTAATTACTGAATGATAATAACATCAGCATCTCCATAAAACTTGTCAAAGAACAGTGACATCCTAATTTATTACAATGCTATAGTAGCTTTTCAGCCTTAAATACACAGAGCTTTGATCAAATCAGAAAAAATCACACATGCACAATAATCTTGTATTTATTTCCTCTAAATAAAAAATACAAAGCCCAATTGTCTTTTTGTATGAAACAATTTCACAGTCTAATATGTTTGTAGATTGTCAATTATACAAAATATATAAAATAAAAGTTTCTGTAAGACTAACAAATCATAAAAAGGAAGAGGAATGGAACTTAACTAGATTAAAAGGTGAGGGGCCCACAGTGGTGTGCACTGATGGATCATCACTGACTATTTTTAGCTCTTTATAACAAACAAAAAGGTGAGATTGTGCTGTTGCGCCATGAATCAAATTGCATATCCAAATGATCTGGGGTGTCATTGTCTACCTCTGTGATCCAAAAAAAAAAACAAAAAAAAAAAACACACAGTGAACTTGTTCACAAACTGCATCTCCAGCATGTTTACACTTTTTTTATTTTTTAGTTCCCTGAATAAAAAAACATAACCTTGTTACCCTGGCTGTTTCAAAATGCAGCTGCTAAAATTTTCAATGCAGAAAGGATACAGAGGTACTTTCCTCTGACAGTTGCTTCGTCAGCTGTGCCTACTAAGTTTAGCTCCAATTATTTTTAAATTTCTGAGACTAGTTTCAAAGGATGACTGCATCCTCCCCATAACAGATGAAAGCCCCTCTGACAGGATTAGAGCTGATGTAAAGATGAAGCATGTCTTGATTTTTACAACATAGATTGTAGGAAAAAGGTAAAATGTGCTGAGCTCAAGAGTCTGAAGCTTTATGATAACTCACCTCAAGATAACAGGTAGGACAGGTTAAAAAAAGGACAAAAAAGGTGCTTCACATCAAAATATTCTTCCCCTAGCTCTTATTTTGGGTTCTTCTGTTTACTTCCCGTTGCTTACTGTATCTATTTTTAAAATCATTTTTAAAATATGATCACAGAGGATTTTTTTTTTACCTTGCCATTGCATAAATAAACAATGTGACAGTGGTTATTGATGAGGAGACGCCTTTAAGAGTCTTCAGTGAGAGGCTGCTGTGTGGGCACAGGTGCAGCAATATGTGGAGGTACAGCAGGTGGACGACAGAAAGAATGAGTCACTGTTTGGATTTTATTCCAGTAAAACTATTTTACTATCAAACTTCTGGCAAACAAGCATACATCTGACACCCGTTAGATATATCAGATGTCCTCAAATATATGTATATATATATATTTTTTTTAGTTGTCATTATTATAATTTTTTTTGCTATGATTTGGTGCTTCAATTTAAAATCTGCAGGAGCCAGAACAAATGAAGCCAAAGGTTTTAAAAATACTATTACAGCAGAGTCTAAGGCTTTACTAGCATGCACACAAATGGTGCGCAAAGCAGACACATGGGGATTCATGCCTTGGGGCAAAAAAAAACAACCACAGCCCTGTTCTTCCACCTTGAGATGAGAGAAAAATCTACAGGGGAATCAAAACCCCTGGGGCATTTTAATGACAAATCTGTGATTTTCTCGAAAGCCCCCACATCTGCAGCAACACATCAAGGAACTATGCAGAACTTGCAACATATCTGCCTTGTATATCGTTCTAAACAGATATAACAGAGTTAAGAAGACAGAGTTTTCATACCAAAAAAGAAAACTATTTTGGCTCATGTCACCCAGAATGACAACATAAACCTGCATACACTAAGAAAATATACAGTTTTATTTTCTCAAATAACCTCCAGATCAGTTCAAGTCAAGGTATATTCTCTAGGTAGGCTGTAAAGAGAGCACCACTGCAATGACTGGTTTGAGATTCTCTGTGACAACCTTGGGTAAATGGCTGCAGGGTATTAAAAACAATAAAATAAACAAACAAAATATATATATATATATATATACACACACACATACCCACAAGTGGAACTTGGACACCAAACGCAACGATTATTTCTGATGCTATAGTAGTAATAAAACATTTATTTTCAACACAAATTTAATAAATACCAGTTAAATTTAGGCAAGTTTTCCAAAGTATCTGCAAATCATTTTAGATGTTTTCCAGGATATGGGAACATGACAAGGCCCTCTTTTCAAGTCATATTTTAAAAATGATTTTCTAAATTGTCTTAATTAGCCTAGTTTAATAAATAGGTGCACCCAATTCTTTTTCTGAGTAAAAGTCACTGGATGTTTGTGATGCTATGCACAATAAAATTAAAAAGAAAGAAAAAAAATGGTTGCTAAAAGATAAATAGTTCATGTGGTGCTTAAGTTTTCTCTTTCAAGATTATTTTAATTTGTCTACATTTTTCTTAATGAAAATTTCAGATCTCAGAGTCACACTTTGGGCCCCCCTGTGCTACGCCATCCAAATGTAACACAGACATTTTTTTGTCATTATGATCACAGAAAGCAGCAGCCTTAATAAGGTTACAGATGTGACTTCTGATGTTAAATTTTGTAATCTCCCTAATAGATGAACAAAATCTTTATCCTTTGGTAGTAAAACTTTACTTCTTCCATACTATGTCTAGTATTGGCACTATGTTGAAATATGTCTTATTTACACTTATTCCTTTCTAAACAATCCAATCCTCTGTGTGTGTTTTTTTTTTTTTTTTAAATCAATCAATTTTCTGTAAAGGCAAAGAGATTAAGAAAAACAACAAGCAATACAACAAATGTATGTGACATTGACCTAGAGGATGTTTAATATGACCTCCATATCGACCACAATGACAAATTATCATCCCCTCGAGGAGAACTTACTCAAACTTCTGGACATTGTACGTGACCATTTTAAAGTTTCGAGAACAAAATGTGGTAAACTATTCTACTCAATGATTGCACGCAACAAACTCCACAGATACGTGACATGCTCGGATGGTCTCCCATGAATACGGTCAGTGCACAATGAGGCAGAAAATGTCAGTGACGCAGAATAAAGCAGTGTGCTAATGCTCAGCCAATCAGAATAATCGCATAGCTTTGTCTGTGTTGCAGCAGGCGTAAGTTGTTAGATGAATACTTTATCCCTTCATAAACGGAATTCCCTCTTATTGTGACACAGGTAACCGCTGCTAATCATGCCGGGAAATTAATTAAGTGACATTTACATAAAAGCCCCTAGCAACAGGAAAGGCTCAATCTCACATTGGCTCATTTAGCGATTTTCACCATTTCTGCGGTTATGGCTAATCGAGGGGAACTGTAGAAATGTTATCCATGTATCCTAATAATAAAACTTCTCTATAATATCAATGCAAGTATGAAATGAACCTGAACAGGAAGAAAAAGATTTCCATTGCTGCTTGGTTTAGGGCAGAGTGAGAATGAGGGATTCATTCTTGAAAGCCTCTCTACCATGGGGGCTTTTAACCTGTCAACAATCCCCAATCACTCTGAATATTGCACTCTTATATGCAAAGGACCGTTCTCTCCCATTTCCTTCAGCCATTATACTATGAGTTGCAAATTACATGGCAATATAAGACATTAAGGAGATTCCTTAAAGGGGAGTGCAGACAAGATAATGGAATCCCTTTCATGGTTCCCCGATGAATAACAAAGAGATAGATGAAGACAGATGTTGCACATTGCTGCTAACAAGACTATATTTTTATGATGGTGCACTGTAGCACTCACTGTTATTCAACTTATTCGCAAACATGCAGTCATTAATCTTTACAATGCACAAACTGAAAAAAAAAGAAAAAAAAAAGGTTTTCATAAAATAATTAAGGGATATTTATTGCAACCATGTTGCATGTCTTACCCATTCTGTTGTGATTCAGTGTTGACCAATAAGAAACCACCCAGCGTGATAATTTGAGCTATGCTTACAACTGCTGAAAAAAGGGCCAAATGGCCATCTTTAGGTTTTTTTTTGTTCACCTTTTAATCTTGGTCATTATGAACCAAAGGCAATTGAAGCCAAAAGAAGACAAGAAAAGCAAAACAAAAATTAAATAGTCTGGCTTTCTGTTCTTAAATAACTCAATAACTATCTGGTAATAATTTGTAAGAGCCTGCAGTGTCCCCATCCCACATTTTGCCCAAAGCTTCTTGCTCTCTCCTTTCTCTTTGCTTTAATAAAATGGCTCATACATAATTTACTGTGAGGCATTTAAAACGCTTTCTTACTGCACTAACTTTCCACTTTCTGTTGCTGCCCTGTCCGACAATCCAGGACTCACAAAGCCTGTTCTTTCTAGTCTCATTTCCACAAATCTGTCGTGTGAGCACAGAACTGGCTCAGTCCCAGGGGCAGACAGCCATTATGAAGACTGACTGGTCACAGCAGCGCCCACACATTTGGCAGGTTGGGAGAGATGCCCCCTGTTGCCTTTTTCAAACAAGCTCCTTCTCTAACAGCAGATCTGACGCCTCCTTAATTAGAGACAGCTCTGGTACCCCCAATGCATTGTCCTGAAATCTAGATTGCTCTGGAGAAATTTTTAAATTAAAAGCCTCTTTATGCCACATATGAAGCAATAATACTAATCCTTTTCTGGTCTACATTCTACCTGATTGGAGAGGTAGGGGAATCATAGGTGCATAAAAACCAGGGAGGATAATAAAAAAAAGAAGTAAAAATCCTCTTTGTGCCAGTGAAAGCAGACAGAGCAGGAGAACAGAATGGCTATTAGGCAAGCCTTCTGCTACACGAAAACTCATCCACCCTTAGTGGCCTGTCATCTAAACCTTCAGTGTGAAGGACATCAAGATAGACAATCCAGTCACCAGACTGTCACAACTCTCATCTGACCAGATACAAGTACAATACACCTCCTCTACCCTGCGGAATGTTAATTAGTATGAATCAAATGACTTTCCTCAGATTACACCAAATAAATACACCTGCAACAAATAAATACATCCTTATTTCTGCACCACCTTTTCAATAGCACTGTTGTCAAAATGCCTCATAGAGGAAAAAAAATGAAAGAAAGCTTCATAAAAAGCTGGTACAATAGTTAAAGGGGTCAGTAGGTCTCAGACTCTGTGAGCAGCCCAGAGTTTTGGGTCATGATAACTAAAAGTAGCTTCTTCCATTTTGATTGGAGTCTTTGGTGTCACCAGTAGATTACAACTCTGGGTTGAGCATACAAAAGTGGTAAAAGTGTCACTAAGACATGAGATGAGGTCATCAAGACTTACAAAAACAAGGGATAAAATTTTAAAACAAATCTAAAAGCTAAAGGAAGTTGATATGTAGATTCCAATGATAAAGTTATATGTTATCTCCTTTCTACAACCTACTACATCAAGCAAAGACTTTACTGATATAGGATTTAAAGTTAAATGTACATGCATATTATCTTGATTCCAACAGACGACAATGTTATAGTTGTTTATAAAACCAGTTTTGAGTCAAAGAGAAAGGTTTTATACTTTTACGAGAGATTCAAAATATTCAATACATGAACATATAAAAATGAAAACTTGCCTAAATAAGCTTGTGGACACAGGATCTACATAGCCGTACCTGTAACCATATTAGTAACGCAATATGATCAGTTTTGTAGAAAAAAAAAAGTTATTTCACTGGGTTCTTATAGAGGCACTCAGACTGGATTCAACACTGTAGCACAATGAAACAGATCTGTGAAGCTTAAAGGTTCCCCCAGTGCTGCCTGACTAATAAACTTTTATGTGTGCTAATGCATCCTGTAAAACATCAGTCATAAACGTCTGCCTTTTCCTGGAGGTCACATGCACCTATTAGGTATTCTATTATTAGGGAACTGAAGGTGATTGCACACTTAAGAGAAAAACCTGTTTTAAGAGACAAATTAATTAATAATTAGAAAATGGATCTTTAGCTGTTTAGTAAAATGCCCTATTTCTTGTCTCTGATTGAAAAATAGGAGATATTACCTACCTTTTGGCAAAAAAAAAAAAAAAAAAAAAAAAAGACTCAGGCCATTATTTTAGGAAAGTGACGATATGTAAAATTCTCTCCCAAAAAACATACTGGAAGTAGTAAAAAAATCTAATACTTCCTGCATCCTCTTCTATTTTTCTAAGAATCACTAGCTTAATGTGATTTTTAGAGGGTTTTCAATATCTTCTATTACAGCCTACGGGTAGCTAAATCCAAACTATTTTCATATTTCACTACCAAACATTTTAAACTGATGTGGCAACAGGACTTGACATGAGGTTGCTGAATTAAACATGCCACCCGTAGCACTCTCCTGCTTCCCCACTTTAAAAATAACTAATCAGAAGGACAAAGTGAGAACTAGGAGAGGCACAGATTTTGTTGTTGCACCATTGGTGCCATCTCCAGTTGTGGAACGAATATGTTTTTCAAGAGTGCGTTTGTGGAAGGGGAGACGGCAGATTCTGTGTTGACAGTTCATACCAAGAGCAATAGTTTTATAAGACATTGATTCATTGCCCTTTGGGTTCAGTCTGCCATTATCTTTCTTCATCTCCACCAAGCTGAAGTAAGACCTGTACTCCTTCTGAAGGCTAAAGCAGCTATGATTATATGGGTGAGCATTCAGATACATGTGCGTGTGGTTAAGAAGGCCATAGGTCAGACTACATGAAAAAATTACATCAGTGCATTTAAAGTGTCATTCTGACAGCTCAGAAAGATGGCTTTTGTGATATTTTTATCTTTTCTCTGATTACCTGGTGGATGCAAATGTCTGGTTGTGTGTCTGTGTTGTTTAACACAGACACACACAAGCACAAAGAATAATGAATGACTGTGCACAGCACATCATTTGAGTGCATTTACAGTGTGTGTGAGTACTCCATGAAAGATCATACGCCAATCAAATATGACATTCTGCCATATGGATAAAACTTGTAGAGAACCTATGCATTTGTGTATGTGGGTTTGACTGAAAATCCAAAGAATTTCCACATAAGCTGTTTGTAATCTTCTGTCACTAAGAAATCAATCCAATTTTACCATTAAAGTGCATAAAACAACTAGTACAGGACTAAAGTGCTGAGGTCAAAAGAAGAGGAAGCTCTAATTGCCTTATCTACTCTCTTCTGCAATATTTCATTTCTGTCACACCAAAGCCAAATTATTTTCAAAAGTAAGCAAAGATTTATGTTCCACTGTACTGCTGACTGCATTCAGTGTGCCCGGCTGTATGCTGATGCCCAAGTTTTCTTTTAACAATAAAAACTAAGAAAAGTCAAAAGCATAATCATTTTATGACATAAGTGACAGTAGTCATTAGATACCTGTTGACACATCCAGTTCATCAGACAAGACATACCAAGTTCCTGACAATGAAATTAGACATTTTTTGGGAATATATATATATATATTTTTTTTTTTCAGAAAATGTTCAAAACTTAAATTTGGCTATACTGTCGACAGGCCTAGTTTTATTTTTCAGTTTCCGTAAAAAAAAATAAAACAATAAAAAAAAATCAAATTCCAAACTGTGTTTCAGTAAATCTTTTTGAAGTAGGCGATCATGCAGTTAAGTGTAATTATCTTGCAACATGTACTGTTTAAAATGAGAGCTGGAGTGAATTTTGGACAGATGAAGCAGAGGTATGAAAGGAAAAGCTGTCCAGACCAATGACAGAACTGGTCTGCAGTTTGGCTGAGGGTCAGATGTTTTTCTTTCTCTATAAAAATTACAATGCATTTTGATTTTACTATGCTTGTCAACTCTGGTTGGCAAGCATAGAATACATCGTGTTGCATACTAACGTACCAAAGATTTGGTGAGAATACGACATGCATGTTTTTGTCAGAAAGATTCTGTTGAAACTGGTTTCGTTAGCAGGTGCCTCTTGGTACCATAAAGTATTTTCAAAATTACTGACATACAGTACATTAACGTTTTATTATAATTATTATAGGAAAACATAAATTAAAATAACATCTGAGCAGTTGTTTCCTTACAGCTTTCTAAGAGCTTTAGAAAGCTGCACGAAAAGGATTGATGTGCAAAAAGTTGCATTTTATGTTGAAATGTTCATTTGACAGACAGATTCCTATTTTTTTTAAGCCAGATTTAATTTTATTTGAATCAAATGCAGCATGGTGTATATTATAAATGAAAAAGTTTATTTCCTAACTTGGCAAAAATCAACAAGAAAATTGATACAAAATTGAATTGAATTGAATTCAAGCATTGAATTCAATTCAATTCAATTTTGAATGTCGTGGCCATTTATGTTAAATTTGTGAATTATAATTTGTAACAATTTAGTTTCTTTTTGGGTAGTTAGAATTTATTTAAGTTGATTTAGAATTGACATTTGTAAGAATTTTGTATTTGGAATTGTTTAGAGTAAGACTATGTTAACATTGAATATCAATTCAAAATTGATATTCAGTAATTTGATAATGGATCATAATAGATCCATTATGAGCTTGATAATGGAATTGTTTCGCTAACATCTTATCAATTTCGATCCATAGTAATAATCAGCTTTAACTTGGTTGTATTCTAAATTCAACACAATAATTTTTTAATTAGGAATATCTCCCCTTTACTCTTCTTCAAGCACAGTCATGCTTTGCAGTCTGAAGGCAAAATACCCAACAGACATCCTTGTACTGACTACAAAACAGTGCTCATTAACAACATAATATGACAAAAAAGGTCAGCTCATTACGAGGGAAACAGACTTCCATCATCTTTGATATGCTTTGACATGTGATAAACATGCGAGAAGAATACCTCTCTGATGCTGTTATCCAGCTTCTTCTTTAGATAAAATCTATTCTCACTGTTGACTCTTGACTCTTTTCTTTTCTATATAATTGTGTTGCTTTAGACAGTAGCATTCATAGCAGCTACAAATCTGAATTGAAAATTAATTTTTGATGTTTTGTAATAGAGTCTACAAACTGCAAAAACGTCTGTGGCAGGAGTATCCAACGTCAGTCCCTAGTCACTGATATCCTGCATGTTTTAGTTCTTGTCCTCGTTGAACACAGCTGAATGAAAAGATGACTTATTAGCTGACCTCTACAGAACATGGTGAGTGGGAGTAGGACCATTTCAGCTTTGCTAGTGCAGTCACAGATCTACAGGTGCTTTTCCACTGGCAAGTCGCCCACTAACCAGTTAATGTGCGGTTTGATCCTACCTCAGGCAGTGAACTTCTCCATTATATGGTCTGCCATTCACTATTGTGGGCAGAACTTGAGCGTGCAGTAACTGTGGTCAACTCTCCGCTGATGTTTGCAGCAACATTCAGCAATGCACATTTTACGCACAAATCGGCATGTATAAAAATGAACTTTGCGTCAAAGTTTGCGTAAATATACTCTATCACTGGCGTGGAAATGTATGGCAGCTATGCAAACTTTTTCTGTGGACAATTTCAAACTGCAAATCGTCAAAACTCACCTACATACACTGAAATCTGTCTACATCCGATGTTATTTAGACCAAGAATCAACCAACCCAATGTTTTAATCTTTTACTATTTAAACGTAAAACGATAAAATTGAACTGCATTTATTCTCAGACAATAAGCACACAAAATAAAGAAAATAAAAATAAAAGTATGTGAAAACCTTGCTCGAATGTAAATAGTACTTTTTCTCAATTTTTTTCTCAGCGCATGAAATGGATCTATTGGATCATTTCACTCACACTAAAATTGGATCAGCAAATTAACTCAAACCTGCTGATTAAACAACAAAGTAGTTTGGAATTTGCTGTGAGGTAATCGCAAGCCAATTGATGAATACAGATAGCTGTCAAGCAAATCACTTTGGTGCAATACTGGGCTTGATGCAGCTAGTACTAACCTTGAAGCAGGCACAAAAATCTGGGAACTGCCAATTGAAAATTAATCTGGCCAAGGTGGACAGGAATTGTACCAGTTAGAGGCGGGTTAGTGGAAAAGTGCTGTAAAACTTGAGTACTGGAGCTGGAATCCACTGTTCTATGGTACTGTGGGGATCAGACAAGAAACTTGGAAAAAAAAAAAGCCAGGATGACTATTTCTGATGAATACAGGTTTAGAAACGAAAATGAAGCACACGACCAAAGCATAGTATGACTACTCACAAGAAGGTGTTTAGTAGCAGGAGCCATCAGGCATTATGCTTTGATAATACAATATGTGGTCCAACTGAGGAGATAAAATGTTCACGCCAGAAAACGTAGATGTAGTTCAATGTTCTAACCCATTGTCTCAGGATCTTGTAGAGTGTAGCCTTTTGAAACATTATTTGTAATGCTTTCTTTCATTTTTTTCATGCTTATCCCCACAGAATTGCCAACCTGACACAGTTTCCCTCTTTCCTCCTATATTATTTTCTCTTTCCTCCTCAGTAGTCTCCCCACAACTGCCTCGACAAAGCAGAAATACATCTCTGCAGGCTACACCTTCTTTTCATCTCCTCCCTGCCTAGTTACACCCACAGTTTCTCATCCAAATCCACCAGTGTTGCTCCTTAAACATCTTTATTACTAAACATCAGGCTGAAGGAATCACAAAGTGAAGAGCATTAAGCCACTATGATTAGCAAAGAGTCTCAACCAGTTACTTTCAACAAAATGTTCTTTTATACAACAAGCCTCAATTAAGCTTATGGATGCTTAAATCTTTATTTTCTTTGCCAAACACAAAGGCTAGTATTTGTTTTATCGTGGAATGAAAATGAATTACCAGTGGTCTTTAGTCATTTATGAATTAAATATTTGCACGCTTCTCTATATCCATTTTATGTTCTTATGATTTTCTTATCGAACGTATAGGATATTTTTGTGCAGTTCTGACTATGTTTCAATATGTTTTAGAGATGAGATATATTTAGTGAACATTGATTTATTGCTTTAGGATCAGAATGCCTTTTCAAAGGGTAGCAATCTGCTTCGGCAGACTTTCAGAGGGCACATAAAGCATAAATGAGCATAGACCAACACACATCTTTGCTGGCAAACACAAAAACAGCATCTAGAAGTTCACAAAAGGTAATTGGGAAAGAGCTGCACCTTACATACCTGGACTATCAAAGAATTTTTCAATGGCAATTAAAGCACATAACATCAACACATCAGCAATAACCTCAGAAGGTACCTTGGTCTCTAACTACAACCCGTCATTTCTGGAATCACTGATACGCACAGATTTGCTGCAGTCCTCATATGCAGCAGAGAAGTCCCAGATATTTTATTTACTGCTCCTTGTAAATGATACAAGGCTGCACGACATGGAAAGAATAAAACCATTTCACTCTCAGAACTGGATTTTGTAAAATCCTGATGGTCAAAACTGATGGATGATGACTGACTAAACGGGTATGTTTCAGTTGAGAACAATGTTGCAAAGTTTCTTACAACAAAAGCATTAATTTGTATTGTCTTAAATAAATATGAAGGTTTGTCACATAAAGAAGCTGTGCACAAAAAAAAAAAAAATACAGGCCACAAAAAGATTTATGAAAAAAGAAAAACATCACTTAAACAGAGTTTTTGCAGCGCAACTCTTAGAAATGTCTAATTTTGATGCATAAAGGAGGTTTCAACCTACAAAGTATAATAGATAATATTGCTGCAGCAACACCAGTAGAGGTATTTCCTACCTAAATTAAGTAATTTATATTCACGGAAATATTCAGTAGAAGCTAATAAGTGCCATTAGTCATCACAAACCTCAAAAGCAGGTGCTCATACTGAGACTTTTTTACCCCTTTCCTTCAACATCTCAAATATGCCTCCTTCTTATCTGCATGTTTATATATTACGGTTTGGTTAGTGTGCTTTAAATTAATCTGAAAGCTTAGTATTGCCACTGTGAATAGTGCCAGCCTGAGGAAAGCAGGCAGAAGAAAGCCTGACAAGGAAAGAAACAAAGACAGATTCAGAGAAAGCCAGACAGACCGTGAGAGAGAATGCAGAAAAGTTTAGATTGGTTTTATCAAGCATCTGGGTTTCTCTAGCAAACACACATGCAAACAAGAAAATAGAAACAGATTGATCTCAGCGAAACATTATCAACTATTAAGAGGAACAGACAAAATTCCTTTTCATATTTGAAAATTCAAAGCATTTCACACAAAGACAGCTGGTCAAACAAACAAGCAATGAAAGACACAGGCAGAAAAACATAACAATGGGAGGGTATATCCTGGGTGATTATATTAATTTTTCAATAGAGGAAATGCATCTCCCTCCATGTCTTAATCTCTGAGCTCCATCTAATGTCCTCTAGCCACTCTCCCTCACTTCCTGCCTCACTTAACACATCTATTTGACCCCAGTGAAAGGCATGAAGCTCAGACAGATAAGCTGTGTCCCTTAGATTATGCTCTGCTTCTGTGCGAGCCTCCATTTCTTGGTTTGTGTGTTCATGTGAATTCGTTGTGTGACAATGGGTGGTCTCTAACCTGGGACAAACATCTCTGGAACTCTGTTGTCCATGCATGAAACAATGAGATGGTAGATCAAATTTTGAAAAAGAAAATGCCAGAGTGCAGGGCAAGAAGTACAGAATTGATAGCTTTTTAGTTAACAGTGATCTAAAATAACATCTGTAACTAGTGTTTTTATAATTTAACATGTCTTTTGGTACACAGTACACAGTGGATTTTTAGTCCCTAACAAAATTAAGATTACAAAAATGTCTTTCAGAGAAGACAGTCCTAAATATTATAGTTCAGAAATGATTTTTTTCTCTATAAGCTGACTTGGCTCTACAAATAGTGCAATGAATGAGCTAAGAATGAAGCCGTGCAGTGTGAAAGACTTGTTATAATAATGATTTTAAATGAGCCACCTCTCAGAACTGTGAAGGGAATAACCTCCAAAAATCTGACCTGGTTGATTAACTCTTGAAATCAAATTATGACGACGTATAACTCTGTCCACAACAATCTGAAAAAACAAAACTGTAGCATTTAGCTAAAATACAGAATTTACACAAGTTAGAATTTGTAAATGTTTTACTTAATACAACAATTTGTGTTGTTTCTTAATACAGATCTTAATGCATCACCCACCAATTCTTCCAATTTCATTCTGAAAATTAGTCTGTGAACAGTGTAATGTCAGGTAAGAGGAAGCACCTAAGAAATAGTGAAACGAACCAACAGCCAGACAAGAATAACAGAGCACTCAGTCAGAGATGTTACATCAAAACAGCAATGATGTCTTCATGAATTGAAACAGTTCTGGATCAAGGAGTAGCCATACGAAAGAGATGTTAAATGGGAGTTTGTCTCCCTTGTCACACTTAAAACAGATGGATGTCAGATCTGGGCTATCAAAATTTTTCAGCTTTTGTGATAGCTTCAGTTTAGCTAATAATCTGACAAAAGCATGAAGCCATTTTTAAAAACACAGGGACCTCAGGGCTGCTGTCTTGGCTTAGGCTGACAGACAGAGAGGTCTTTGCACCTTAGAGAACATAGTCCTGACAAATGTTAAGCAAAATTGTTTTTAAGTGCAAAGCACTTTGAACTGCATTGTGGTTAAAATGAAATAAACTTCATTTGAAATTGACTATGAAACTTAGAAAACAAAGGTCAAACATGTCAGACGATTAACTTTGTCACAATATTTTACGAAAGTCACCTTGAAAAAGAAACGTGACTACCAATTAAAAGGTCAGTTGTTTTCCTTGATTTCAAAAGTAACTGAGTTAGATTACAAGTTGCTACATTTGTTACATTCAGCAGCTCCACACAACCTTTTCCCCTAATTTAAAAATGATAATTGGTGTTGTCAATGCTAATTTAATTAGAAGTGTGTTTTTAAAGTAACTGTGACATGTTTATGGGAACAGAGTCTTCAGAATCTGTTCACTGCAAAGTGGTGATTGAACGATCCATTATTGAAAATGTACATTTTTGTAAGAACAAGCTAATTTATGCTTAATATAGTTTTGTATTAATTTAGATAAACTTGTTTCTATATAAGACATTCAAAACAGTAGATTCATGGATGCATATATGACAGAACATGCATGCACTGAGTGTAAAATAGGATGTCAGATACAGTAAACAGTTTCATGACTGCAGAAATGATATGTTCTGCTCCCTTGCCAGCTTCAATTACTGGGATGTGAGAGGAGTATTGACATGTGGTCATCTGGTCTCCAACAATCTACCAAAGCAAATTTACCAAATGTTCAACTGATGTTTCCTGATTTGGTTGTTTGCACAAATAAATTAACAAAATCTGTGTATTTATTTTAAACTAATCTGAAAATCAAATCAAATTATTAGCTGCTAGTGTTATTGCTTATTGACGTGTATTTCAGAGATTCTTTGTAAATATCATGCCTGGAAGATCAGCTTCCTTACTTTGCAGTAACTGTTATTGTCTATTTGTTTTGCATCTATCATTTTAGCTAGCTTCCCTTAAGCCTTACTTGTCATTCTGTGTCTTCTTTCACACTCCATCAGTATTAAGCAATTTCTCAGTTCAAACTGAGGAGGTGTAATCTATTGGCAAAAAACTATTTAGCATAATCTTGCAAACAAATAGGCAAACAACAATGACCCCATACCTCCATGTCGTACTTGCCTTAAGGAATAACAGAAAGCAGTGTTTTATTTCTTCTTTTTTTTATGGCTGATCGGTATGGGGTGCAAACAGAATGTCTCAAAAAATCAAATACTCTATAAAATTCAATATGTATGCAGACTCAACAGATATACAAGTTATCTAATCCTTTAATAGTCTACTTGAGCTTATGCCATTACAGATGGCCTCTGAACTCTGCACAATTTCTCACAACTGTTACATATAATAAATCCTAACAATTCAATATGTAGCATTTCACTACATTTCACTGACAAGGTAATACCTTGGCAATATTACCTTGGTAATGTTGACAAGGTAAAATATGTGCTCAGCTGCATATAATCAATATTTATGAGATTCTATTTTATAGTGTATAATTGTAACAATTTTAGTAATTTATAATTTTCTTTGTGGTTCAACATCCCTATTCTGATTATGACAGATAGAGATTATGCCCAATGAAACAAACAGACATATTTTTCTAAACTTTGCTGGTCATTTCACCCTTCAACCGTTTAATGCTTTTGCACTTTTGGTTGTTTGATAACCAAGTTTTTGAGGCATTAAAAAGAAGCTACTTGCCAGGAACAACAATCTTCTATAATTTGGGAGATATGATCTCTTTGGGCACACTGAATAATGCACCCAAAGATTTCAGATGATGATATGCTTTCATCTGTGGGCATATGAATACGAACGTGTACACACATTTGCAAATTCATGCACATAAATCATGTGAAGATTAGGTGTTGTTCTATATTGCCTTTTAAAAAATGCTCAAATTCACTAAAACAAAAATAGAGACCTAAACACCTGAATACTGGGATGTACAATGTGTGGACAGTGGAGGAGCATTGATGTAAGCGTTTGTAAGATCCAAAACATCAGGGACACAGGTTGCAATGAAGGTGTGCAGATTAAAGCACAGACATGAAAGTGAAATTTGCAATGCATCATGTTAGACTCACCAGTGAAATGATTTTGAGAAGGGGACAAAAGAAGGATTTACATTCAGAGGCGAGAAAATCTTGGCAGACATTGGTTACCTATGTTGAGGGGCTTGCAAAGAGGTGGGGGCTTCTATTGACGAGCATAGTCTAAGAAAGATGAGTGTGGGTGCAGGATTGAGATCCTGTGGGGATGCTTTGTCTACGGCAGCGATATGGGGCTCAGACAGCGGATTAGTGCTTCTGCTCCATAATCAATTTGCTGTCTGGATCCCACTGCACACAACCCTAACCATCCATTTGTCGCTTGATCCTCCAAAATCTCTCTTTCTTTCTGTTTATTTTCCCAATACCGGTTAGTTTCGCCTTTTGGTTTACTTCACCCTCAAATTGTCAGAAAACTCTCTATTTCTCAACAAATATCCGGGTCCATTTTTATCCAAGTTCAAGTCCAAGTTCCGGGCTTTTTTTTTGGTTAGCAACTTGTTCAAAAAGTGTCACATGTCACACCTACTAAGGATTCTTCAAGGGTCTGCAGCTTGGTGCAAAATGGTTTGATCTGGATTAATATTAGTGTGTGTGTGTGTATGTGTTTGTATAGTTGTAGAATTCAACCTTTTCTAAGGGCAAGCCATTAGTTACATCTCACCCTCAGGTCCAAGCTGGCCGCCATCTGCTCCAGTGCTTAGGGGTCATAATACAGGCTGACCAATCAATACCATATTACATGTTGGAACCACACTGCACCACTGGTCACGACTTTCCTTGGTTATTAAAATTAAGGCACATTAAACTCCACAGAGAGGAAATAAGGAACATTTTCCTAGAAGAAAGCAGCAGACCACAAAAATGTCAAGTAAAAATCCAATTCTATTTTCTAGGAAAAAGCATATTGCCCATCAAAAAGTACATTTTACCATAATAGGTAGTTTTCACTTTGAAGTCTAGAGGAGAATAGGGTTTTTTCTTTAATAACAGATGGTCTAACATTTTCTCAAAGCCTTTTTTTCTTGTGAATGTGTGTTGTCTGCATCTGGAGCAATTTCAGATGAAAGGCCATGAAAAATCAAATTAGGTAAAAACCTTTACCTTCTTTACTTGCTCTCCTGTCAGGGTTTATGCTCCAAGTAAAGAAGCAAAGGTTTTCACATTTTGATCAATGACAATGAGAAATATAAAGGGATCTCTATTTCAGATTGCTTTAAATATAAAAAAAAAATGTAAAATACTCCTGAATGTATATTACCAAAAATTTTTCACTTTGAAACCTACCTATCATAAACAGGTAATTGTTTTTACAAGTGGTTATGTTATAAAAGTGGTTTTATGTCATAAAAGACACGTTTGACATACAATGTCCTGCCAAAATATACAAAACCCTAGAAATGTTTCCACATTAACAAAATCTTAAATTGCTGGTATTCTTAGAGTGGATACAAATTTGTGAATTTGTGCCTAGAACTCACATCCCTTTAAATAGAGGGAAATATTATAATTTACATAATTTTGTTCATTTGGATTATGTCCTGTTTTACATATAATTGTTCTGCTGTAGAAAAAGTTTAGCCAACTTTCAAGTCTTTTGCAGTCTAGAACAATTGTTTTTCAGAGTTGCCATGTATTTTGCTTGATCCATATTTTCACCAATGGTTTAGCTTTATAGCCATGTTTGCATGTCACACTTTTCAGTATTTTTATTTGTAAAAAAATGTTTTAAATCATGTATAGCACTATGTGTTGGTCTTTCACATAAAATACCAATTAAATATATTTATGTGTGGTTGCAATGTGATAAAATATGGAACAGTTCAAGGGGTATGAATACTTTTGCAAGTCATTGTATCTAGGAGTCAGTGTTAAGGGGGTTGAATGCAAATGTATGTCACTCATAAAAGATTAATATATGTAAATTATTTCAATGTAAATAGTTTTCATTCCACTTCACAATTACACACTACAAAAAAACTTTTTTTCTTTAGTTGTAATCACACAGTATGGGAATATATTCACAATGCATCATTACTTTTGCAAGGTACTGGGGAAAGAAAGGCAGACACTAAACACATAAAATACCTGCTAAGCTGCAAAAACAAATTTATGAAAGAAACAAAAATTAAAAAGCAAGAAGAAGAAGAAAAAGGTGTGAACAATGTGAAGAAACAAAGACTCTTCTCTGGTAATTACACAACAGCTTCTTGCATGTACACAATACAACTACGCATAAGTTAAATTTCTGCCTGCCAGCCACTGTTTCATAGGCCTTTCATCTGACTGGGCAGGTTGTCACCACTACTGCACAACTGTGACTTGCATGTGATCAGAAAGGTTTGGGGGTGAGGCAGGCCTGATGTGACTGCAGGGAGTTTGTCAGATGTTTGAAGGCAGAGCTGGCAGGTGGAATTGTTTGAGGAAGCGTAAAAAAAAAAAAAAATGTGTGTTTCTCTGGGTTGTATTATGCAACAGGAATACTAGTCAGTTTCATGGTGAAAGTTGCACCATAAACTCAAGCACAGAGGGGTCCACTTTCTGTAACACCTACGATTGTGCTATAAGAAAGTGAGCATGAATCACACAGGCATTCTTACCTTGGCCTGGCTTCAATGTCGTGCTGAAAACAATGAGAAAAAGAAAGAAGGGAGGGGGGTGACAATGAGACATAAAAGATTATTGCAAGTGTTGGAATCAACAAAACAATTTTATAAAGTCAGATAGCACAAGTTATATTAACATCTGGTGTGCCTTAATTCAGACCAATTAATTTCCACTTTCAGTCACCACTTGTGCTCATGTATATTCATGAGGTTTTATAGGAACTATCTGGAGCAAAGCACCAGTAAGCTGCAGAAATTATTCATGGGCTAGCTGTTACTTTTTCTTGAGTAGAAAACTATTTTATAATTTTAATTTTTTAACCGTCAGCTTATACGTATTGAAGACTGTAATTTTTATATGAAAGAAAAGTGACTTTTTACACTGTAATGACATTTTACCGTTTTACTATTATCATGAATAAACATTGGAAAACATCTCTCATTTTAATCTCAATAAAGAAAAGATCAATGCAATAAAAAAGTGATAGCTACGTTGATTTATCTCCACTTCTTCCATGAATCATTTACATTTACTCTGGATGCAAGCACCCCTGCAGATAAAACCCAACAAGCTGAAAATTACGGCACTTTGATACTATTGTAAGAACCTTTGCAACTATAAGTGCCGAGAAACGGATTAATATATCTTAATTACCTATTTTCTGTGTTATTCAATAGGTTTAAATGAGCTGGGTCACTGCCATGAAAAGGGCAATCAAGACTAAAGAGTCAGCAGTCAAACGATTCAGTCTGAGCGTGCGCTCTCTCTCGACAAGGAAAACCAGCCTTGCATATATTAATAGTTCAATTCTAAATATTCATTACATAGAAAAAAATGTGCATCGTCAGAAAAGAAGATGAACGAAACACAAACTGAGTTTTCCTTTTTTGGCAATTGTCCAGCTTGAAAAATTGTTGAGTGTTTAGATTCCCAGACATAATTACATTTGGAAGGAGCTGCATAGAACTTTTTCTAAAATACAATTTCAAATATGAAGTGACACCAGTACATGTCACTGAATGAGGCAGACACAATGGAATATTATAGTTAATTACAGAAATATACAGTTTATCTAAATATGGCATGCACACGTGGGAGTTTTTATGGTATTAAAAAATGTGAATGATAGTTTACCTTTTTATCACTGTAATTTCACAATAACCAGCCAGAATTTAGTAAATCTGCTAGGAAATCTCACCAGAAGAGGACTGTGAGTGGACTAAAGGTTTTCAGAAAGAAACAAGTAACAACTGTTGAGATGAATGCTGACAGATCTGAACCAAAGATAAATTCATGCAGTCTTTCAAACAATCCTTCAACAAAGTATTAGTTTTAAGGCTGTACATTCTTAAACTAAACAACCAGATTATTGCAGTTTTTTATTTTACTTTTTTATTATGTTATTTAAAGGTTTATATAAATCCCTGTAAACCTGAGAAGCAGAAGCCCTACATGCAACATAATCAAGTATGAAGTTACAAATTCACTGCTTACATGTGTTCAGAGCCTGAGATCTTTTTTTAGAGCATGTCTTCACTTAATATATTCAAATCATATGTATGCACATTTTAAGCAGCAAAGATCTAACCGTGGATTTAAAAGTCAGAGGTTACTTATTGCCCAATGCAATTTTTGTAAAAATGTAGCCTTTGGCACTTTTTAATAAAAACATGTTGAGGCAGAGTTTTAATAATGGTTGAAGACAGATTGAGACAAAGTCTCTTAACATATTCTGTCTCTGCTTTCTACAAATTTGTCCATTTTCAAATGCGTGCTGACCTTTATTGTATCTATGTACAGTGGTATATTATGACATATTTGTTCAACCTAAAGCAGGATTGGTTTCTGTAATTATGTTACTTTTCATTAGGCACGTTTATGAGGTGATATGTGTTTTACATTACAGTTGATAGATTCAGCAAGTCAGTCAAGTGATGTCGGCAGTATTTGAGCCTAATATGTAAACATCTGGCTTCAAACAAGCACTTCACTGAGAAAAGCAAATTCTCTCTCTTACATTCTGAAAAGTAAAAAAAAAAAAAAAGACAAATCAAATTACAGCATAAATAACAATTAAAATGCTAATTTATGCAATCCTTCACAAATTAAAAATAAAGAATCTCATCCCTACAGAGACTCATCTCAGTGACTACACTTTCTATTGCCAACTTTAGTAATAACAAATACAGCAGAAGCTCTGGAACTCTCAATTAGGGCCAGTAATGAACCTGGCCCACCATGGATTTACCTCTCAGTGAAAAAGCAATCTGCATATCAGCTATTACCATTACTACAGCCTTTTAAGCCATGCATAGCATCTCCAGGGAAGCCTCACGCCTCCTGTCTTCACTGGGGTGACTAAAATGTAGTGAGTGAAAAATGGACCAACGGGATTTTTTTTAAATTTGGCATCTATAAGTACTAAAAGCCCTCTGCAATTTTGAAATGAGACATATGGGAGTGAGGTGCTTAAGAATTTGATGAGTGTGAGGACATGACTTGCTCTTCTGCCAAAGCTCACATCTTCCAAAAGCTCTATGTTATAGAACAGCTATGCAGACATTGGGATTTAAATGGCTCTTTGGCATGAAAAGAAAATTTTAGAGCATATTTAATGATTTTACAACTTTTCATTTTCAAATGTGTCCAGGCTTATAGTTTATGAGCGTTATTCATTTCCAGGGTCCCAATTGAGAAATATGAAAAGGCACATGAAAGAAAATCAGCTGAGCAAACAGCAGAAAGGGGATGAAGGGTGATGATTCCAAATTTTTACATAAACACAACACCCCACAAACGACAGATGCAACGAAGGAACAAATTGTAGCTAAAATGTAGTTTATGAAGTAAAGAGTTTTATGGTGATTCATAAAGTAAGCAAACAGAAGTCAGGAGAAATGCAGTTGCTTTAAAATATAATAAACTTGCATCCTCTCTGTAATTCTACTTAGTTTCCCCAAAACATTTTTAGGCACTCAAAAAAATAGTAATAAATAAATAAATCACTTCATGCTAATGCCACAATCTTGGGGGATGGAGTTAAAACATTTAGGCAGCAGTGAAGTTAACGTTCTTGATCATTTGTCTTACACACTGTACAAATAAAAAATAAAAAAAAAACACTTATGAACTATATTGGTCATTTAGTCTCTCCTTATCACTTTTGTGCAGTGGCATAAACTAACCAGTGCCCTCAACTTTTTCATATTAAATGATCCACTAAGAAACCAACATTATAATCTATAGATGGTGGAGGCTTATTGCTTCAGAGTCACGCAAAACACCATTTGTTTTATAAAGGTAAGCTGAGAGATTTCTTCTTCACTTTGAAAAACATTAGATTACCATTTATTTGTCTAATCCTTTCCCATTTTAATGGCTCTAAAACATATTTGATCTTTAAACAAGGAAAGATACAATAGAAGGACTGCAATAAAATTGGTTACATGCTTGTGGCTCTTTTATGGCATTTTCCTTAAGAAATGACATGCATAATGTGATTGGAATGATAGAGGTTCACTCCGCGTCTGCAAGAATCTCCACTTTTTTAATCAAAATCACCAGTTGCTGTCATTGAAGCCATCAGGGTTTTTTTTTTCTCTTGTCCACAGAAGAGAACTGATTTTTAGCATTAGCTGCATTCTGTGACTGAAATACAGGAGATAAATTCATCAGCTGTTTCTGCATTCAGTTACTATCATTAAACTTTAGCAAACCTGAGATGCGAAACCAATGCATGTTTATGTCATCACCTGCTCTTCATGCATTTGAAAAATTATTTGATGTGCTTTTGAGGCATGCTTTGTATTTGCTTCTGTTCCCCATAATTCTTGCACTGTTAATCATATGTGTTTTATCTTTTTGAAGAATACTGGCTAATCTGACATTTCCATTCTGAAGGCTTAGGTCTGGTTTACAGTTTGTGGAGAAGCCTCTATGTTTGCTCACTTGAAGTCTTCTCTGGAGAGTGTCCTTCACTTTGCCAGACGCTAAGGAGTGTATTTTTGTCTCTCTATAATAAAAAGAATTCTGTGATCATCCCTCACTGTTCTGTAGACGTCCAAGCCTTTGTATGTCTTCCAAGTTTTTATTTTTATTTTTTTCAAAAAAGTACAAAACTATTGATTTTATATTTTCATGCAACTATCTCTTATGTATGTTTGTATAAATATATATAATATCTAGAATAAATCACTGAGCTAGTTTGACCTTTCAAGGGAACAAATCTGTGTATCACTGCAGCTTCTACACTAGCAGAATTTAAAGAATAATAAAACCTTGGATCTTTGCTAAATGGCTAGAAGTATAAATCCTGAATAACTGTAAGAATAAGAGCTAAATCTAATCCAAATTATGAATAGCTGAGATGTCACCAAAATTACTCCTGTATTACAAAATAAACTAAATCTGTGCTGTCCTTAAATAAATGTTATTTAAAACCTTTAAACAACTTTTTGTAGCCTTGTGCTCTGCAACATCAATTTTGAGGCTTCATATGTATTAGATAAAGTGTTTTGTTAAAGTGGAAATATCAGTAATATGCTAACAAATTATATTTCATATTGTTACTGACAAGTGAGTAAAACAAGACATTAAATAAAACATGCTGTTATCCTAGTACTGGATAACCTTCTACACTTTCAATTTAAAATTATACAAATCATCTACAGCTTTAAAAAAATCACTGAATTATTTCATTTACAGAAAAAATTTACATTTCTTTTCCAATTGCTAAATTGTAATAGTTATACTTGTGCATCTTCAAAATTCTACAGTAACTCAGCTTTGTAGTATTGAGTAAGTTCACAAAACAATGAGAGTGAATAAGAGAGGATCTTCTCACCAGTAATCTGTGGACTGGTCCAGGCTTCGCTGCCAGGACCTCTGCCACCGCTGCAGGTCCTACTGCTTGAGCCTCAGCCTGTTCCAGCAGGCACAACTGGTGTGTGATGTTATCCATCTCCTCCTGCAGCTTTTCAGTTTCGAGGGTGATTTCAGCAATTTTCTCTGCAGCCGATGCAGTAAGGAAAGCTTCTTTGAGGTCCACTAGGTGAAGAGTTCGCCTCTCCTCCAGTCGAACCAACCTGCGGAGCTCATCAAAACTGGCCACTGACATATTCTTCCAGTTCCTCTGTAGACATCTAGTAGAAAACATGATAGAGAGGAGGAAATAAAAACAAACAAAGGTATTACAACCCCAAACTTTTATGAATTTTAAACAAAAGAAAGAATTCCCACAGCATGATGGTGCCAGCAGCAAGTTTGCCAATGATGTCATGGACACATAGTATTAGAATTTGTCCATAGTATTTTGCATGCAAGTTAAAGAGTAACATTTGGGTTTTATCTGATCAGATCATCTTCATCAGGTTGGTTGTATCCTCTAAATAGACAATCTGTAAACAAGATGTCTTCTGCAATTCTTTTTTGTGACTTTAATGTCAATAATTTACAAGATGTAGGGGTATATGAATAGTTTTCAAGGCACTGCAAGTCAGTGACTAATACTGTAGCGGAACATAGCAAATAAAGAGATCAAAGAAAGCGAGAAAGAATCAATGTCGTTGTCTTTTTCAAACAAATTTCTACAAGTCAACAGGTTTCTTTCATGCAGGAACTATTTGTTAGTAAGACATAGAATCACTGGGGCAAACTCTGCAAATCCCATAAGTAAACAGAGAACTAAGATGCTTCTTTTACAACAGAAGCCATCTGTTTTGCTTTCAAGATGGTTGACTTGCTCACCGAGAAACTTTTTAATTTCTCACCAAGCTCTCCGCTGAGACTCTTTAGATCCGACTCATTACATTAAAGCACCTCAATAAGCAGACTCCTCCTTACAATCCTTCCTATTGAAATGACTCCTCCTTAAAAAAAGAGGCCGTCATGGCGTAAAACATTCCAGGTCTCTTGCCATGCTCTCTTCTCTTTAATGTGTTCTAATTGTTTTAATCTGCAAACATCAGCTGCTCTATCTCCCTTTTTCCCTGGAGCTGAATTTAACTCTGTTTCCTCTCCATTCACTCAGTCTTGTTTCCCTTCAGCCTCCCTCTCTTCAGTGAAGCAAAGAATCATTGTCTTCACAAAGTCTGGCAGAGTGAATGCCCCCAAGGGCCCAAAGTTTATTATGCATTTGCCATTTCTTCACAAGCAATCAGATTCTCCAAATTGCCCATTAAACCAAGCGCAATAGGTAACACTTTTAAATTACTCTTTCTATGAGGACAGAAAAACATGCTCATCATTCATTCTGAATAAGACAGAAGGAGAGAGTTAACATCCAATAGGAGAGCAATGAGTTTTTCTCTGTCAGTCCCAAATAAATTAAACAACCTGAATATATGTTTGAGAGATGAGGCACGAAAGCCAAGAAATTAGGTTGGACAACGCTTCAGTGCTTATCTGGACTTGTTAAATGCATCTCTAACTCTGAAAGACTGGTAAGGCAGCCGTAAGATTTAAAGTTATAGCATTGTCATTAATCACAACCACTCCGGATTAATAGTTAATGAAATTAACAAAATACAAGGTTTAATTTTAATAAAATTGCAGCTGCAGGCTCTCTGAGAATACAGTATAACTAATAATTTACATGACATTTACTACTAGAATTTTGTATTGGAACAGCTGCTGTTAGTTTGTCACTTTCTAACACCTTTTATTAGCTTATCACTGTATATCAACAAAACTCTAACTCCGAGCTTAATTTGTATGCAAATATTAAGTATAGGAAGTTTTGAATTTAAGCAGGATCTAACACAGAATAGTTCAAATAAAATTGATGTCGGCGGTTGAGAAGAATGAACAAATTAGTTTGAGAGAGAATCAAGCACTAAGTCATATCCTTACTTGTTACATCCAAGGTATGAGGAATACAATCTCTAATAAACAAGTCACATCTTGAGTCAGATGGGCTAAAAATGCAGAACGCACTGGGAGTGGCACTCTTGCCAACCGAGAAAGGAAAGATGAGGGTACAATTAAAAAGGCTTACCAAAATTTTATGACAATGAACTCTAACATTGCTTGTTTACTCTACACCAGATCTCAGTCCAATAGAGAAACTTTGGGATATTGTGTAATCGGAGCTCTCTGCTGAGACTGGATGTGCTACACCCAAATGTGCAGCAAGTTTGTAATTCTCATGTCAATAAAAATCTCAAAGGAATGTTTCCAACATCTTACTGAATCAATGCCATCAAGAATTAAGACAGATCTGGAGGAAAAAAAGGTCCAATCTGCCACTAGCAAGGTACACCCAATAACAAGATAGGTGAGAATATAGTTAGACCACGGATGACCAACTTAATTCATTGAGAGCAACCATCTAGTAATTTTTTGATACGGGGCATCTGCAGGGCTGAATGGTTGGCAGCGAAGGAATTCAGCTATTTGATTTCGGTGCTTTGGAGCAAGAAATTAAAAGTTGCAGAAAAATAGCTCACAAAACTGGACTTTGGCATCATCCACTAAATGATATTTAGGTATCAAATGTTTATGCTGATGACACTACTAAAGATATTTTGTGGAGACGTAAAGTCTCAGTACATTAAAGTCTATACTTACAATAAGTTGTGGAAGTAAATTATTGTCGCATCGTCCTACAAACAATACATGAATAGAGAAACATGTCTCAGAGCAGGACATTTGTAAACTGTATATTATAACAAATTTTCAATCAATTGAATATAATACACCAGTCTCTAATCACGGGCTGACGTTTTTGGTAAAATAATGCATTTTAATTCCTTTCCATAGTCTATGAGATCCTAAAAGGTCTTTGGGAGAAATACATCTCAAGTTACTTGTGAGGTATGAACAAAATTCATCCAGAGGATCAAATATAAACTAGGAGAGGCAGAGGTAATTTTAGTGTTTCTCAAACTTGGATTAAACTACCCAAATGCAAACAATATAATATAAAACAGCTCAACTGAAAAGTTACAGAACACATAATCTGTGGTCAGGCTGTGAGCAAAGGTTTATGAGGGTAATCCAGTGGGAATGCTTGTGTTTCAAATTGCAATCTTAAGTCACTGCACAAAAGGGAGATTTGGCTGGCAAGAGGGGACTTCTAAATCCATCAATAAGCTGCTGGTAGATTAGGCCTCTAAACTCTTACACCCACGCAACAATTCTTCAGACTCCTCTCCACTGTACACAATATATTTACTTTATTAAGGTTATATTCTAGCTGGAGATTTGGTAATCATATTCCGTTCTTCAGATTTGTTCCAATATAACAATATTTGAAAAATATTTCTCAATTTCAGACATGTAAATGAAAGTAACCATGAAGAGTTATCTTGACAGCTACCACGTGTGAATACATTTGACATGGAAAAAATAAATAAATAAATATGTACATGTGCTTTTGAAGTTAAGCTAAAAGCAAGAAGTCAGACTTCAGTTACTGAACATTTGGGCAGTTTGAATCTGTTTACAGCTATTATGGACCAGTGGATGAAGAAGATGGAGGAAATTCCAGAGTTATAAACACCATTTCACATTGACTGGTCTTGACTGACTGATTAACATGTCTTATGTAAATGTATGCTGAAAACTATCTTAATATGTTAATAATGTGTGTTGAGAAAACAATAAAAAACTTAGATGAAAAGAAGAACAGCACTTGCAAGAATTAAATGATTTTATTTATTAGGAAATTTAATTTTCATATATAAACTACTCATAGTAATTTGTATTGAGGCATTAAAAAAATCGGATGCTCTCAACACAAATAGGGCTGCACTGGCTAACACAAAACTTTCCATCCTGTCTCTGTCAAGATTTACATGTGTACCATTACATCATCTCGCAGTACCTACAGAAAGCCCTGTGCCCTTTAAACAAGTCCTCATGGTCAACATGACGGATGTACACTGTGATCTGGGATGTTTGTGTTTGTGGAGTTTGCCAACAAACCTTTTGCTCTGGGGAAAAAAAAAAAAAAAAACTGGCCGCAAGGAAAGAGCATTCATGCATGCTAATTTTCATTAGCGTTACTGCAAGCTGAGGCCACAAAATGAGGCCTCAGGAGGAACAGCGGCACAATGCTTACGCAGGGAGGGCTGCTGTAAGGACGCAAGAGGAGCAAGCGGGAACAAGCCCTGGCAGGACATCAGGCTGATTGTTTAGGAAAGTGGGGACATGGCAAAAAGGGACAAATTAAGATTTATTTTATGCTCTTGCTGCGGTCATGTATGTAGCAAAGTAAACAACTTCTTGTGGCTAATAACCCTCTAAAACAGTTGATTTTATAGTTTATGAAAAAAATGTCCAATGTTCTTATGTGACACTTTAAATTACTAAACACAGCAACTATACTGAAAACTTTTGAAGTATAAATTCTGACCGGATACAAAGAATATGCTGTAGTCAAAAGTTAAGAAGAAGCAAAACTCCAGGAATTCAAAAAGAACAATATGAAAATAATACTACAAAATACAAGGAGCCTCACGAAAGTAGCTTCAGCTTTCAAAGTTACACGTTTCACATTGTTTCAAAGAAACAAAGCTTTAGAAATTTAAGATAAATATCATTTTTTTAAAGGTTTATTTAAAATATTCCATATGTAAATTAAATACACTAAAGAGCTTGAGCACAGAATTCCCGATTTAATGTTTTTTACACAGTATTAAATTACTTGTGGGGGGCCGGGATTTGCAAAGTGAGAGTTTATTTAAAATCTTTGGTCTTCCAAAATCACAGCCGACGGTGCTGCTTATTCAGTCCTCCTTTTGGTGTGATGTCTTTTTAAAAGGGCCTAAAAACCATTAATAATTCATTAGGAGTAAATGGTTTTGAACTGTCCTTGCCCTTGGCAATAGTGGACGTGTTCCAACACAGCAGTGCACTCTTACTTTCAAACTCTTTTATCTCCCCTCAGAATTAGATTTTCCAATTTAGCTTCTCACAAAACAAAGCAATAAATATAGTCTTTATTTGAAAAACAATAGCTCTGACACAATCACAGACATCATCTATATATCTAAGAAAGAAAGAAAAATAAGATGGCATGGGATCTTATAATAGTTTCAATACCCTGCAACTTTTTTATTGCTTTTGAGTGAAGCAATGTCAGCCAAGGAACATTCCTGGTAATGCCATAAAGTAACAGAATTAAAATGTCGAGATAGAATAGAAGTGACAGCCTTAAAGAGCAATTGGACTGGATAGAAAGAACAGAACAAAGATAAAGGATAGGGAAGATGTTTTTTTTTTTTATTCCTCCACTGCCTGCCTCTCTGCTTTGAGTCTTTAAGACAGCTTTAATGTGCTTGCTTCTCTTGTAGATCATATAAGACAGTGAAAATGGATTTAGCCAATAAACACACATACACTTTTGTGACTGGCAGTGCTGTGCTCTGCTGATGTATCATATCACAGGGATTCAGCTGTAGGGAGCAGCTTTACAATATGTACGTGCCATCCCCCATACCGTAACGTGAAGAAACAAAAGGTAAGTTGAAGATAAATAGTTAGTATCTACCATAAGCACATAAATTTTCCCTTTTTGCTCACTGACTGCAGATAAT
>NW_026562672.1:0-55660 GCF_027474105.1 Poeciliopsis prolifica
TATGTTTAACTTAATTTTGGTGTCCTTCACAAATCCATGTCCAGACTTTAGAGGCAAAAGTGGCCACACATACTGTTGTTCACTCCAGATCATACTTATCATATCATAAGTGAAGCATTACAGCTGTAATGCTGTCAAAGTCCACTGCATATGAAATGAATCCAAAGCAACAAAGTTTTATGAAGAAGAAAATTAAGGGAAGAAAAGAAAAGGAAGAAGTAGTAGTTTTTGTTTGATGCAAATTTCAGTGTCCTTGAACAACTCATTCTTCTGGCTATTGATTACTTTACCATGTAAAGTACCATGAAAGGCACTTGCACCACAGTTTGAGAACCACAGAGCTGGGGCATTAACATTTGCATAAATGCTCTCTGTGAGCACCCTAAGCTTTTCTGGCAGCTCTTTGGATGCGAGCTGGAAAACAGCTAACAGCCTCTCAGCGGTCTGGATGCTGGAGCCGGACAAGCACCCGGGCTCAGCCTCAGAAGTAGCTTTTTGTTGTAGCTGGGAACGGAGCCAGGTTTCCTGACATTAAAACGCCTGGAATCCTCTTTTCAACAAGTTCTCTGTGTGCTGAGATAAAGTCCATTATTTCCAGCATTTTGACCCTGTCAGACAGAGATACAGTGGCAGTCATTTATTTTTCCAGAACATGCGCTATGGTTCAGCGATAGGCTTACTTAATAAAAGCAGGAGGCATGTCTCTCTTCATCACCTGGTCCTCTGTGGTTTGAACGGTTTCCTTCCCCACCTGAAACACACACATATTTATTCTATTATCATTAGCTGCAGCAAGACAGGAAATGTTTTTTAAAGGGCACTATTAATAGACTGAAAGGGTGAATGAGTGTGTATCAATTCACGCCTATTCCAACCATGCATGCATGTCATTTCTCATGAGCTGGGAAAAACAGCTTGGGGTCCAGTTCATTTCTCCTGTCTGTTACTCTGCAAGGAAAACTGTGTTTAATATTAAATCAGATGAAAAACATATGAAGAATTTAGTTTAATTTAATGTTAAAACTTGTAACATTACTACAGCCGAAGAGAGTAACTTGCTGCATGATTTTTCTGAAGACTCTCAGTGCTACTAAACTACATCCTTCACACACAACCGTTTTCAGCCTCATATAGGCGAGCACACCTTTTTGTACTAAACTTTATAATCACAGCTTTAATTATTTTAAATTAACTTACAGCCCTCAAACAGTCAGATAAATGCATGTGGTCTGGTATTTCAGTCTCCACATAGATTCTGAATCCCAACAGATTCCTGGTTGAAAGCTTTCAAAACATAAAATAAACTCTCTCTCTCATACACACTCACACGCGCGTGTGCACACACACACATATATGCCTGAGCATTCACACGTTTGAGATGCAATTACAGCAAAATGATGACATCAGTTTCTTCCTGCTGCTTCAGTGAAATTTTGTTAATAGACTTTTTGGCTCCAGAGATTCAGGAAACGGCAAATGGGCTGTGGTGTCTGAATGAGCTGGAGCGTTTTCTTATTTTGACCACAAAAATTATACTCAGAGTTATGGTTTATTGGTTAGTCTTAGCAATCTAACAAGAAATCATGTTCAGTGTTAGTTGGTTTTGCAAACAGAATAAAGCTCCATAATGTTCTCACAGTACCAATTGAACAATATTCATACTGTTGAACCTTTCTCATATTTTCCCACATTACAGCCACTAATTGGTTTAACTGGTATTTTATGCGATATGCCAAAAGTAGAAATGCATAATTGTAAAGTGGAAGGAAAATGATACTTGCTTTGATTTTTTTTTTTTTTTTTTTTTTTTTTTTACAAATTAAGATCTGAATAGCTTGCATGTATTTTTGTTCAACCTGAAGTCAATACTCTGTACTCCAACCTTTAGCTGCTATTAGAGCTGCTAGCCTTTGTCTCCAGCAGCTTTGCATATTTACTAAAATGTTACCCAATTCCTCTTTGCAACAGTTCAGTCAGATGAGATAGAGAGAATACCTGAGAGACAGCCAGAGATTCTCAATTAGATTATGCGTTGACCTTGGCAGAGCCAACCAAATTACTGCATAATAGCTCTAGATGTCCTGCCACTGAAGAGTTACGTCCTTTGCAGCATCTAACAGTTTATCTTACTGAATTGCTCTGTATTTAGATCCATCTATCTTCCCATCCGCTCTGAGCAGCTCCCTGTCAAAGAAAAATATTCCCACAGAATGATGCTGCCATTACCATGTTTCTCCCTGGGGGTGGTATATTTAGCGTGGAGTGTTAGGTTTCCATCCACACAGAACATTTTGCATGTATGCCAGAAAGCTAAATTTTGTTCTAATCTGGCCAGAGCATTTTTTTCTCCATATTTTTCATGTGCCTCTCACATAATGTGGCCAGCTTTAAAATGTTTTATTTATATAAGCATTGCCGTCAATATCTGTATTTTAACATTTGTTCCTTTTATGCAATGCTCTTAAACATAATTGTTTTCTTTTTGTCTTTCTACTGACATCCTGTAAAGTGCTATGGATTGCCATGTGTGTGAATGGTGCAATAAAAGAAAACATGGATTTCTGTGTCACCTGAGCTGTGGATCTCTGCAGCTCCTCCAGAGTTACTAACAGGATCTTAGCTGCTCTTGCTTAGCTTGCTAATCATGTTCTAATCTGTGTTCGACTATCACATAAAATCCCAGAGGATAAATTGTTTCAATAAAGAAAATTTTAAAACCTTTTCGTCTAATTGGAGGAAAGAGTGAGCCTTTTAAATCAAATACTGCATGTAACATTTTGTAAGAAATTGTTATATTCAGTTGCATAATAGGCATTGGGAGAAGCATAAGAAGTTTCACAGAATGTCTGCCTGCATTTGAATTATTTACAACTAATTTTCCAGAAACCATGGATTGAATACAAAAATAACATGATGTAGGAACTGAACAAGAGTTTAATTTGCAGGATGCAAATTAATTTGGAGGAACTTTAAATTCATCTTATACTTTTGTGTGAACAAAACACACATAAAAATGAATAAAGTAATGGTGCATTTTATTATAAAACCCTACTATATATTTACAAAATGGTGAAACTGAAAATGCCAAAATGACCTGATGAAACTGACCTGTCTTGAAAACTTTCTTTGTTAAAAAAAAAATACTCCTAAGGAATGCAGTTCTACAAGTGTTGCGACCCGGAAGGGTCCAGAAACTCTGTTTCCTGTAAGCAGCAACACTTGCTATTGATTGTGCAATGCATTAATAATGCAGAGTAAAGTGGTTTGCAGAGGACATTGAAGCGGGCTGTATGAGGTTTGTACATCTTTAACCCTCCTGTTGTCCTCGGCTCATGTCGACCGAGGACAAGCCCTTAAAAAATATGTTTTTCAATTGCAGCTGCATACAGAAACTTTAATCTAACAGTCCTGCATCAGAACTATGGTGTGCACAACTCAGGGGGAAGTTTAGGCTCAAGCAATCCAAATGTGAACTTTACAAAAGAAATAAAGATAACCAAACCCAGGCCTCAGGTCAGACTGACCGGAAGACTAAGGAAATCACAGCTGGACAGGCAAACAGTATGGAATGGCATCACTGATCTCCGTAAAACTGATATCTTTCAAATTTCCCCCCCCTCCTGTTGCCCGGGTGACATGACCCGAGGACAAGCCCTTATAAAACATTTTTTTAATTGCAACTGCATACAGAAACTTGAAATCTAACAGTCCTGAATCAGACCTACAGTGTTCACAACTCAGATAGAATTTTCTGCTGGAGCAATTCAAATGTGAACTTGACGAAAAAAATAAGAATAACTCCTGTTGTCTTCGGGTCAAAATGACCCGAAGACAACAGGAGGGTTAAAAGAAGTGATTGCTCCAGCAGAAAACTGACCGCTATTAATCACAGCTATCAAACTGCGCTTTGTCTCACCTAAGACTCACAACTTAAAACAGTTTCTTCAGATCTTGAATTACACAAAAATGCTTCTGTTGAGTGACTGTAACAAAACTCATCCCGACACAAGATTTTAGATGTTTGAAGTAAATAAAGAATTGTTCCTGTCCGCCACTCCGTCACTCAGGGAGTGGCCGAGTGGCGCATTCTCTTCCTCTTAAAGTCACTGATAACTTTAAACCTGAAACAGAGTATCCAAACTTCTGTTCAATAGAAGGAGAGTTTGTCCTACAACTCGAAAGTTGTGGGTTTAATTCCAAATGCTTCCAGCACCATACTACAATACCCCCATTGAGCAAGGCATCTCACCCCATTCTGCCAGATAATGTTCTAAATGCTCCAAAGTAGTGATAGTACACTTGGAACAGTGGAATTTAATTATTGAAAGTAAACTTAATGTCAGCTTGTTCTGAAATGATAAATTTGAAATATGATATCTTACTGCAACATTGATTTTGTCTTTAAATCATCTGCTTCAATCCACCAACTTGACATTGCTGGGTTTAGGGATACTGAAGATCTAGAATTAGCCTAATAATATATTTTGGTCTTAACTTATTTTAATGCCACCTTTCATTAAAAAAATGTTGGCATTTCTTCCACTGTATCATCTTCAGCTCGTTATGCATCATATCATCACTGTATTTCAGTTGACAGGCCTACTTCTCACATATGTCCTCTCCCTCTCTGTTCAGTGAAGTGTGCACTTTTTTTACTCGGTGCTAAGTCTATTTATTCCTCCTTTCTCCTCCCCCCCAAAGATGCACTCCTGAAGGAGTCCTTGTGGCTCCTTCAGGAGCAGACGCTTCTATCCCTGAGCCAGCTCTTCAATCAGCAGAACGTTACGAACGCTTTACACTTCCAACCAGATGCACCAGAAGCAGCAGTATGTCCTACATCTTTAGCTGAATCTGCATCGGCCCACGCTCAAGCTCAGGGCGGATCAAGAGTGACACTGCCTTGAGCGATTTTAAGAGTCTTCGTGGTCCAAGATCTTAAGTGCATACAAACACCCCTCCCTTCTTCAGCCCACCCTGGATGGAGTTAGCTGTAACCGTATCATTGTGCATTGGGACCCTTGTGGCGATGTTGGCCTCTTCCTGTATAGCGTACTGTGTTAACTCGGTCTGAAATGAGTCATCCATCTAAAATAAAGCCTGTGTGCTCCAAACAGCTTCACTTTTAGGTTTTGGGTGTTCTTTACATCCAGTTAACTTGATCTACCCAGCAACAGAGCGGTGGATATTTCACAAGCTGCGTTCTCAAGCAGCGTTGGTGCGCTCTTATCACCCACTTCTTTAGACTTGCAAATCTGTCAGCAAATGCATCTTTTTCTCCTCTGCCTAGAGTAAGTAGTCTGAAAGCTTTTCTGTTCCTTTTCCTAAAAATATATCAGCGATTCTCACCGCTGAGACCTTTAAGTGGATCCTTCTTCGCCTCTATCGTGATAGCTTTCTCATCATTCTGCTTTTACTGTAAATCTCCATCCTGAGAGCTTGTTCTGTGTTCAATAGCTTCCTGTGAAACTCCCTGATCCCTCCTCCCGGACTCTCATATCCATGATGTGATACCCAGCGACAAGCCTGAGGCGGCTTTTAGCCTCCTTCTGCTCGCTGTCTGAATGAAGCAGACCCACAAGAACAGAGAGAGAAAGAGAAAGTGTCTGATGGCCAGCGGACATCAAGGGCCCAATCAAGATGAATAGCATTGCATTAGAGTGGATTGACTTTCTTATCTCTAATGCAGACTGCAAATTACCCATTCATCAAATTAGTACTTCAACTCCAATCCTAAATGGAGTTGATGCAACAATTTTCTGTTTCAGAATAAACTTGAAGAGCAAATTCTTTAAATTGCAAATGACAAACAAAAAATACATAAAGTCAGGGTCTGAATAATCGAATGTCACATCAAAACATTTCTATTGACTGCATTTTATCCTGT
The DNA here is from genome assembly GCF_027474105.1 of Poeciliopsis prolifica. Taxonomy (NCBI): domain Eukaryota; kingdom Metazoa; phylum Chordata; class Actinopteri; order Cyprinodontiformes; family Poeciliidae; genus Poeciliopsis; species Poeciliopsis prolifica. Next base: position 5,885 of record NW_026562672.1, read on the forward strand.
ATTTTTTTTTTTTTATGTAAGGGATAGCATGTTTACTTCTGTCTGCTGTTGAATTCTCCTGAGTGACCGAGCGAGTGAGTGAAGATCGCATCAATAACGACCTAGATTAGCATAAATGATGTATCCTATACTGATTTTTTTTTCTCCTTCCAGCCAGAGCACACACAGAAAGCATCAATATCTGATTGAAACTGGGCTCCTACTCAAAACAACCAACTCAGTTGTGTCACAGATGAAATAAAGGAGAAAGTGAAGACGAAAAAAAAAATAAAAAAATGAAACACAAGACAACAAGATGAGGGAAACCTTATTGCTGAGTTTCTTCAAGAAACCTCAAAGCTTCTGGTAGTTTGACTCAGTTTGTTGAAGCTAAAAAAAAAGCAAAACATGTCTCCAAGTGACATTTCTCCTGTCACTGGTCTCCTGTGCAGAGGAGCATCCTCTGAATTCAATCGACCCTCATTTCTTCCACCCCACAAATCTCCTACGGCTTAGCTGCCATCAGGGTTGACAAATCTCTCTCTACTGGAATACCATGAAATGTCATTTTTTGCAAGTCCAAGTCAAGGCTCAAGTCTATGTAGCCCAAGTTAACATAAGAACATTCAACACAACTGAGCACCAGAATACACATTTGTGTCAAGGCTGTGGTCACTGGATTACTCACGGTTAATTCAGCTCAGACGTAAAACACAGACAAACTTGAAAGACTTCTTTAACATTTTTTTAATAGGCAGAAGCTGTCAAAACAGCAAGATGGGAAACACAACACTGCACAATGTGACCACAGCAAAATAGTAACTCTGAGGGGACAAGTAATTACTAATAATTACTAAAAATATCTCCACTTACTGGCTCACTTACATGAAGATAAAGATTGATCATGACAAGTTTCATACCACAGGTTTTCAGAGGGCGAGTCTAAGGCCAGGTCTTTGTTTTTGTGACTCAGTTGTAGAGGATGCAAACTCAAGTGCTACTTACTGGTATCATAATGGCAATCCATACTTATATATATATATATATAATATATATATATATATATATATATATATATATATATATATATATATATATATATATATATATATATATATATATATATATATATATATATATATATTCAATCAGTATTAATCATCCAAATGACGTAAAAAAAAATAAAATAAAAAAAAACAGTAAAAACGGACTGTACAATCCTGAACTTTACAGTTCAATACTGAACAGAGGACAGGGGGCAGAAGGAGGGTGGCCAGGGGACCATTCATGACCGAACCGCCACTGGGCATCAGCACATCCCACTGTTTTAATTTTTTTAATTTTTTTTTAATACTGACCGCACCCCCTCCAACTCCAAGCTCCACTGAAAAGTTGGCATGTCTCCCTTCCAGTCTGTGCAAAGTTTGACATTTCATGTTGCGCCCTCACAGAAACTCAAGAACTAAAGCAGGAGCCTGTCACACAAACAAACACACATGCAAGCATGAACCTCAGCTGGTGCACGACAGCTTTATGTCTTTTTAATGGTGAGAGAGGAGCAAGTTGGGATTTCCAAGCCACATTTCTGGAAGCCACAGAAAATAATCAGCTGCAGCTCCAGGACAGTTTTATGGTCTCTTCTCCTCATGACTCGTGGAACTGAAAGAATGAACCATGAAGCCGGCGGCTGCATTGCACCCCCTCATCGATCTCGGCGGCTCCCAGAGCCGCTGGAAGTTTGGGACAGAAACGTGAGGCTCGGGACTCACTCACCCGCACAAGGTTGCTCACAGCCGCCTGCACCGCGGCCACCGGCACCGACAGATCCGGGATGGCTTTCCCATCCACCTCCCCCTCCTCATGCATGATGACCAGGTGGGAGATCTGCTGGGCCACCGGCTCCAGGATGCTCTCAATGGTCTTGGTGTGAAACACCGGCATCGTGAACGACTTTCAGCACAGCTCCGACGGAGGAAAAAAATAAAATAAAAGGCAGCTGGTAGCTCAGCACTGGTGATCTTTTATCCCTCTCTCTCTCGCCCTCTCTGCTTCTCTCTCTCTCTCTGCTGCTCCTCTCCTCCTCGGACGCAGGACACCGAGCTGACAGCCCAGCCCTTTCAGAGGAATCCTGCCTCCCCTCCTGATACCTCGGCGAAAGCTGGACCCGAGCGGACGGTGTCCTCCGGTGGGAGCGACCCAAATCGTGACAGAAGGAATCACCGCCCTCCCCCAATCAGAGCCAAGGAATACAGCTGCCAGGCTGCTGGGTGCGCACTGACGCTCTCCCCGCTGTACACACACACTCTGCAAACGAGAGCTCTTCCTAAATTACGTCATGCGTGCCAGTGCACCCTAAAAGGAAAGTGTTGGGGTAAGTTGATGAGTCTTGGTGGGAAGAGTTTGTGATTCTGAGATATATGGGGAGATCTGGTTGCAGGTCAAACATCTCCAAGCCATGAGGTTTGGCCCCCTCCAAAAGCTCAGCCTCTCATAGTGGGGAGCCAAATCAGTGCCTGTGCTCTTAATGTGTGAACCGAAACGGGGGAGTTTCGATCATTTTCATGAAGCTTTAAATCTCGATCTGACATTTGAGCCCTGTTCACTAAAAGGTAGGTCAGGAGTTCGTGTCTCCAGGCCTCAATGTCCAGGTCTAAATAAAGACCAAGGATTCAGCTGCTGCAGCCCGGAGCTGAAAGGAGTCTCAAAGATCACCACATGGCCCCCAGCGCGTTACCAACCTATTGCGTTAAAAACGAAGATAAAGCTCAATATTCAAGTATTGCAACAACCACCTGACAAGTCCAACGGGAAACTGTGAAACCCCTTGTTATAATGCCTCATGTCTTACTTTTGGCACACTGGCTTGGTCTTTCTGTGTGTGAGTGTGTATGGTTGTTGGTGGGGTTCCTCTGTTTCTGAAATCTGATCCTGTGTTGGGGAAACTGGAGACCCCAACAGCAAAACGAGCTGTATTTATACCCCCGACACCCCATACTGACCAAAGGGCCTGGGGCCAAGTGACCCTTGCTGTGTTTATGTATGCAGTGTGTCCTGGTGAGAATCTGCTATCCAAACAGGACAGACTGGTCTTTTATCTGCCATCTCAGCTCCTCTCGGAGGAATTGCCCTTAAACAGGAGTAAAGTGTTGCACTCGTCGCATCTCAAGACCATATATGGATTTAGCCCGAGTAAAAGAAGCAGTAATATAAACTAGCGAGTAACTGATGAGGACGAGTAAGGCAGGCTGTGATTGGTCCCAGAAGTCCTACTGTTAGCAATCTGTGTATGTGCGCTTGTCTAAACACAGTTTGATAGAAAGCAAACTGGTCTCTTTAGGTCTCTTGTGAAGGTTTTCAAGTATGCTTTCAGCAGCAACCAGCTGGAATGTGATTGCTCACAACAAATGTGCTGCGATGCTTGGAAGCCCACTAATGATTTGTTTCATTGCTGCAGAAGTGATGTAGCTTTCTGTGAAGTGTTCCTTTTACAGAGTCGCAGGTATGGGGTCTCAGACGGAGAGGTGTGAGTCATAGGCAGTGTGACAAAATGTGACGCTACACCTGCTCTACTGAGCTGATCTGCTTTGTCTGCAGAATGCTGCACAATGAATAGCGTTGTGACTTATGTGTTCCTTTTCTCTAAACATACACTTGTTATAAACAGATGTAAAACCCACCCTTCTGTTTTAATAACGTCTTTATTGGTCTGTTGTAATATTCTCGTGTCAAATATTGTGTTTTCATTAGCAATTTATCTATGCTATGGCTTTTATTCAGTTATCTGAGTTACTGGAAAAAAAAAACAGACTTGACAATAGTGTTGTAATTTCTTAAATATCAAAAATTCGCTAAAAACAAAGTGCATTTTTTAAGTCTCCATTGGCTACCTGCAAATTTTAGAGGATATTTTTAGGTGTTTATGTTGTAATTTAACTCTTAGTGGTCCTAGCCCACACCCCTTCCCAGAAACCATCAGGCCCTTCAGTAAGGGTCTTCTGCTGGTACTTAGAGTGGGAACTAACACGCAGGGAAGCATTTTTCCCCTTTATGGCTCTGAGCTGTGAAACCGCGTTGTTGAAAGGCTGGATGTTTTTGAAAGCAAAATAAGAATGTCTCTTTCCCGTCTCTCATCCAATCCAAGCTGATAGCTGTTTTATTTCAGCTTGGTAATCAAAAATATACATATTAAAGTTTTCTCTACTAATCTAGATGTGCTTGCACTGCCCTATCCCCTACAACTGATTAATTTATCACTGTTTTAAATTTGCAGTCTGTCATTTAGCCTTAGCTTTATAATCTCCTTAAAGGATCTTTTGTCTCATGATTGATTGATTGACTAATTGATTAAGTATAGTCAAATTAGAATAGATAAAATAAGGGGATTGTATTATATACAATCGTAAAAAAATAGCAGACCACCGTGTATACATATTAAGCAGACCACCGTGTATACATATAATGTCTTCCCTTAGGGTGAAGGGAAAGCGAAGTGGTTAAAAGGAACATAGATTATGAAACGGAAAATCAAGTGGTGAAGACAGAAGGGAAGGGGTGTAAATCCCAGCAGAGTGAGTGTGGCTGTGCCTCCCAGAGGGTGGACAGAGATCTGAAAAGACAAGCAGCAACAAGGGCTTAATGACTGCAGGACAGCAACTTCATTCATGTTTAAATTCAGGAACTCTCTTGGTGGTATGAGGCAAGTGATCATAATTCCTGAAAGAGTCAAGCAAGTGAGATTAAAAAAAAAAAAAAAAAAAAAAAAAACTATATCTGTGTTTATCAGTGATGGGCAAGATAAGTCTTAATTTCACTGCATCTGAAGTATGCAGTGAAATACACAATTGCAGTGGCAATTGTGTGTCAGTTGTTTAGTCAGTACCACAGTTATGAATAGAATAGAAATATTTTTGGAAATAAATAAAAAAGACAATTATGTGTGATTACATATTCCGATATTAGTTCCCCGCACATACTGTAAAAAAATGTTAGCAAATGTGAATTGAAGTCCTGATTCTTGAGCTTCTCCAGGAATCTAGAAGCACTGCAGAAAATAAAAAACTGTTCTCCTACCTGATTTTAATTCTTTTATCAATTATCTTTCTAAATGGATGTTTATTAGGGCCTGTCTAAAACATGTGCACTTATTCGTTCTCTTCTCCATAACACTAAATAAATGTTAGCACCTATCTGCTTCGTTCTCCTTTTGGGTCAGAGATAACTCTGAGAGGAGTGGAAAGAAAAAGTCTGGCTTTGACTCACTATAAGAGCAGGTAATGGTCAAGTGATCTTGCATTAATTAATAGGTAATTAATTAACAATTAGGTTACTAATTAACAATTGTTAAAGATTTTACTATGACTCTTGAGCGCCCAGAGAAATTTTATTTTTCTTAAATCTCACTTTTTATAACGATTTCAAATATACAGTTCATGCCATTTGCAGTTTGAAGCTTTTGCATTTTGAACTCATTCAGTTTCAATATTGTGTCCATCTACTATTAAGTGTCAGCATTTCACCTCAGCACAACAGCGCCCTCTGGTGTTTTTGGAAGACGAAACCACACAGACATCGAAATGACCGAAACATATCCTCTCCCTCTGTTTCGGATTTGTGTTTTCAAAGGTTTCGATGTTCATGTTAAAACACTAATTTCAACCATTTTAAATTAGGGTTTCAAATGGTTCTGCTCTATCAGAACCAAATATTCTGATAGAGCAGAATATTGTGCTTTCTGAGCAAAATCTTTCAGATGATAAAGTAGATATTAAGTACCAAAAAGAAATATGTACATTAAACTACTTTAATGTACTGTCTTCACAGAATTTTAAAAGGCTAATAATAATAATAATAGTTATAATATTATCATTAATAACAACTATTATTACTATATTATATATTGCAATACAAATAATATATATTATGACAATAATTATATTAATAATTATAATATAATTATATTATTAGAATATACTAATATGATTACTACATCATTATATTATAATAATTATAACAACAACAATAATAATAATAATATTATGTTACTATATGGTAACAATGCATAGTAATATATTATTACTATATTAATGTTATTATTATTATTATAGAAAAAATATAAATAAGAGAAAGATTTAGAGACCTCACAAAATGATTCAAAATGTTTATTTCATATTTTATATAACAACAAGAGCAAAAAGAAACTAGCAGGACCAGCCTGCAGAATCAGCAAATGTTTTGTTCAAGTTAAATAAGTAAAATGCTGAAAACAATACATATTATTTTTATGCATAGTTCTTACATATATAAGAAACCCATCACTGTATATTTCCTAAACAAATTATATAAAACTCTATTTAAAAAATTAAGCAATTATGCAAAGATAATTTTAAATACACATCAAAGCTTATAAGCTGCCGTCAAAATAAGGGTGATATAAATAATTATTTATTTGTCAATGTTTTCAGCTTTCGCTGGTTTTAGCTCAGTCGGTGGTGGTATTAACCATCAGGTGACAACTGTAATCACACGGTCAAATTATGAGGTTTTCATAGTTGTAATGTGTCAATGGGGGAAAATGTTATAAGACAAATTAATGTTGGAAATGTAGTTTGACTGCAGAAAACCTTACAGCAAACATTGTCCTACTTTCCCAGTCAAGTAAAACAACCAAGAAGCAATCTTGGCTAAGCTCAAGTCAATTCGAACTTTCTGCCAATGTTCCTTTTAGGCTGACACCGTTAATGTGCAGCCAAACCTGCTGCATCAGCACACGCCATCTTAAAATGGATGCCAGATTTTGCTTTTATAAACATGCACTAGCCAGAAGACTACTTAACATGTGCTGGAGTTTCATTTTTGAGGATACATCAATCCTTTTGTGTATTCAGAAAGCCCGGTTTTGTCTGCGATCCAGTTGTTGTAGTGGGTCACCTTTGCGTAAACACCTGGCTTGTTCTCACTAGCACATCCGTCACCCCAGCTCACCACCCCAAAGAGAAACATACGTCCTGACACTTCACACACCATTGGACCCCCAGAGTCTCCCTGTGAAAAGAAAGTTGGCGAATCAATGACAATTTATCATTAATAAATAAAAATGTGTCATTTAAAGAATATTTCTATGTTTGGATAAATCAAATATAGAGAAAAATAATTATTTATTTATTAAAAGTTACAGTCTGGAAAGAACTATATACATGATTTCTCTAGATATCCAGACATATTTATACACTTCATCACATGCTTACTTTGCAGGAGTCGGTGCTCCAATCAGGGGTCGCAGCGCAAATCATGTTGTCAGTGAGGAAAGTTTTATAGGCCTCTTCGACTTTGCAGTTGGTGGAGGAGAGCAGCCTCACATTAGCCTGTTTCAGCCGATTGGCATAAGACAACGAATCTGCAGACGACACAGCGTGAGGTGTAAGCGACGCTGAAATGGAGGATTCACTAATGACGCTCAGGATATTCATTTTACTGTACTTACTTTGGCTTCCTGCCCAAATCCTGCAATGCTGCATGTGAATCCAACAGGTAGGTAAGTGTTGAGCGGAGGAAGGCAAACTGTCCGAACAGAAGCTGTCTTCGATGCATCGTGTCCTTTTGTGTTTGAGATCTTTAGTAGAGCTGTAATGTAAATTTTTATTTAAGTTCTGCACATAGAGAGTTTTCTTATTAATGTCATATCTGCAGTGTCTTGCAACATCTTTATGGATTTTTTACACAATTTATTTTTCACATTTTGCCACCTATTAAAGTACAAACACTCAGGTGTATTATTGGAATTGTACGTACTTTGCCGATATAAACTTGTGAATAACTGTCAAGTGGAAAAAGAAGTATATTTTTTACAAATAAAAATGAGAAACAAATGGCACAATTCAGCCAAATCAAATTCTGTGCAGAAATAACATAATTAGTGTCTAGAATCTCTGTGTAATTTGATCTCGGTACAGAAAGAATCACATCTCAAACTTTGAACGTCTTACAACACACACTAAATGATCTGAAAATATAAAGATAACTTATATTTTCTGAGATATTGCTCTCCACATGAACTGCAAGGATATATATTTTTTGCAAATCACATGCAGTTGTAAATGCACTGAAACAAAGAGTGTTGAGTCAGGCAGGCTGACTACAAATGCATACCACAGTTTTCTGAAAACTGTTTCTAAAAAACCTGAAAGCCACAGAGCCTTCCTTCCACTACAGAATGAAGTGGATATTCTGTTGGTCTGTCACATAAAATCCCAATGAAACACACTGAAGTTTTAGTTATAATATATAATAAAGTTCAAAAGGTATGTATGAATACTATTGTAAGCAAAACATGCTCATACACACCGATGTCATTATCATAGGTGAACGGGTTGTATTTCTGGTGGATGATGAGTTTCTCCACAGAGAAAAGCTGCTCCCTATCAGGATCTTGGTTCTTGATGTCAGACTTTCCCAGATACACCTTCAGACGATGGAGAAGGGTTTGGTTTCTAAATGGACACACGTATAAAATGGCTCAAACACTCACGAAACATCTCATGTGAACATTGTTCTCATGCTATAATTAGCACGGGAAGTGGTAGGAGTTGCGCTTTCTCACCCATCAGCGAAGCAGTGTGCAGCTGTGAGAACCCAGCCGGGCGCGATGAGAGAGCCACCGCAGAGGAAGCTCCTTTGAAAGATAGCAGCGATCCACGGTTGTGACTCCACAGGTACGAAAGAACCGCCCACGATCTTATTCGTCCTCTGCTCAGAACGCTCGCCACACGTTCTCTCTGGAGGGATGAAAGTGTATGAATACCTGATGCATGAACTCACCTGATGCCACTGAGACATCAGAGGATTTTAGAAACAAACCAACCTGTATCCACAGCTCTGGGAGGTGTTCTTGTTGGTTTTACAGTCACCGTAGGACCTGTGTTAGGGCAAAAAACAGACACGATTAGAGAAATTTAAATCAAATGCAGAGAAATGTGGCTTAGAGGAGTTACTAATCTTACATTTGGGAATATCACAGTACTCCCTCTTGACCTGCTTTCTTTTTTGAACATAGCACCACGGCCTCGACCAGTTGTTGGGATTCCTAGAGTTGAAGGCCAAATATGTTAAAAGTCTGTAGTTTCTTCAAACGTGTGGTGTGAAGTAAAAATTGTGTTATTATTTCTTTTAAGAATTTTATTTAATTCTTCAGTCATTTAACACCAGTATTGTTTAGTCTGTTAAACCATGTAGGTCAAGGAGTCTTTAAAGAATCAGTTAGATAGGTTTCCTTTTGACCTCTCCTTGGAAAAGTTTCAGTAGGTTGTCAGTAACTAAAATCAGGCGCCAGTGTTTCTTAACAGATAACAATAAACAGGTTAGGTAATTGTAGTGAGATGGAATAAACCCTAAGGCTTAACAAATTCCTCCATTAAAATGTCACAAGCTAAGGCTACGTGCTGAGTGCACGTACAAAGTTTGATAATGTTCTTGTTATGCAAAATTGTTCCATTAGTAAACCTGATTTTTGGAAATGCACTTATTTTTGAACAAAGATGTTTATCATCTGAACAATTAACTTAATGGATGTTGCATTCTCTCTATACCCTGTTAAAAGTGACGGTGCATTAACCTGTTCGACTGGCTCTGGGCCAGTGAGTGACCACATTGTATAGAGAGTCCTATATATTGTGAGAGCTTGCAGCTCCAAATCAGAACTCATCGTAGGTACAGCTGTTGTGCTGTGGTTACTGTGTGTTCTCCGTTTGCAAACGACTGAAATAAAGATTTTGCTCTTTGCCATTTGCCAGAGTCTCAAGCCTGATCTGTTACTACAGATTAGATATTGTTTTTTCCACAGTGGAAACATTACATGTAAAACATGGAGTACCTGCAGTAATTATGGTCACCAACTCCATTTGAATCACCCCAAAAGTGTCGAGTCTTGCTCCAATTGAGACAATTGCGACTCTTGATGATACAGAGACCGTTCCCCTGTAGCTTGTCCCTTTCTCAAACCGACACTCTGCTGATGCTAAAACCAAAGCACACAAGAAAAAGATTTGATACATGTAGTGAAATAAAGCATTAGGCTGAATCCCATTTCCAGGGGTTATCCCTGGAAAATAAGGAGCAGAAAGTAAAATGGTTTTCAGACAGAGATGGAAAAGAAAATCATTTGTAACTTACCCTGTCTGTTTGTAAAATAGCGTTGAGATAACGCCTAAAAGAAGAGATGTGGTGCAATAGATTAAAAAATGGTTCTGTTTTCCTATAAAGTTAAAGTTTGTTTTTTTTCTCACTTGCTTCTCACCATGTTGATGTTGAGCGCTGCAAGGATGGAGAAGATGACTAACAGGTTCATCATGAATTCTGGTTTTACTTCTGCTTATTGGGGATATTTTTGTCTGTGAAGAGAAAAAATACAGAAATGAAATATTGTAACAAGCTGAATTGGTCTAAAGTAAACTTCCTGTGGTCCTAATAAGGAGATTATCATAAAACACATGACGACACAAGTGGTATTTTGAACTAACAACTCTTAAAGACAGATTCTCAATATGACCTTTCTCATTTCTTGGTTTCAAACTTCCAAATAAAACTCAGACCACTGAGCCACTGTCTCATTCTGCACTAGACAGTAAAATATTATTATCAAGTTAAATTATGCAAGTATTGCAAGTTATCTATAGCAAACACATTTATTTGTTTCAAACTTATTTACTAAACTTAGTGCAAACATCTCTCAGAGGATGGTTACGGCATCTGTTGTAAACGAGTTTCTATCAGTACAATGAATTCATATCAATTTAGGTTAGTAGATTATGACAGCTGGCACACTTTACAACAAATTAGTTCAGGAATATCAAACATTTTTCTCCTTGATCTACCAGATAAACATTATTGACATGATAAAAACATATATATTTTTACGCAGTGAAAAATGTACTTGCTGGAAAATCTTGCATTATTTGCATTATCATGCAAATTTTAAAGCATGCTGCTGGTTTTCTGCTCACCTTTTTGACGCCTCTGTTTGACTTCTTTCTGCTTTTGCTGATGTGATAGAGAGTTGTGGCTAAACTAAACACACACTTGTTTTCGTGGTGTTGCTGCAGTGCTGATTCTCCCTCTGCTTCTTCCTTTTTAAAGATTTTGAAGGAGGAGGTGCTAAGAAGACTTAAAACATTACATACATGCAGAAACTGAGGAAATTATATTATTTGTCATGTCCTGTGATGCATACAGAAACACCCCCTTCCACTTAAAGAGCAGCACTTCAAAAAACATATCCAAAATAGGCAATGTGATCAAAGAAAGCATCTGACAGAGTGACATGCAGGATTACTGATGGAAATATCTGACAAGAAGTGACATTTAGGCATTCATAGCTAGGCTTCTTCCAAAGTGCTGAATTGTACAGTTTACATTGGAATATTCCTCTAGAATGGAGGCATTCATCATTGTGGAAGAACTCCTCTGGATTCAGATTTATTTCAGAATAAATAAACAAAGTTTAAATTTGATGTTTGGGATCAGGAATGAGATGAATTTTTGGGTTGCCAAATTCAAGATTTCAAAATAGAAATCTACACCAATTATCAGGCATCACTGACATATTGCACAAAGTAGAGGGAACCATAAAAAAGTAAATCCTGTTTTGTTGAACTGCAAAACAGGGCAACAGTGGCGGCTGCAAACTTTACTCTTATTGAAAATGTGAGGAGTCCATGGGAGATAATCAACCAAAACACATTGACTGTACCATTTGAGACAATAAACTGAAATTGTCTGTTTATTGTCTGGATATTGCATAATTCTGGCAATATCCTGCCAGAATTATGCAAGAAGCTCGTTGATGGCTACAAAAAGTGGAAGATTTCTCTACAAGTCATAATGGCTATATATTCAAATATAAATAGGAGTGTGAACTTGTTTGAGCATGCATGTTTATATTTTTAACTTGATTGAAACTTGTGAACGTGTGTTATTTGTTTCACAGTCAGCCAATACCTACCCAAAGTCTAAAATAACTGTAAAATTCCTGTGTAAGAGGGGTCCAGATTTATAATGTTTATTCAAATGTTCTTACAAATAAAACCACATCAATAATCATGATTCTTTGAAATTGGCATGACAATGTTGGCTGTAGTGCTTTACCTCGGAGCAAAAAGGTCCGGGGTATTTCGATGTTGCAATCAGCAACATATTTCTATACATAAATGTGCCTTTACATAAATGTTTTTTTTCCAGGCACTTCAGCTTCCTCTTCACAGGAGTAAGCTCATTACGTTTGGCTACATAATAACTCAGCTAAATTGGGTATGCATGTTTGGTCTCCTACTTTCTATGCTTGTGGTGCTAAATGGAAGATACTGATGATCCATTTGTTTTAGAATTAATCTCACGTTCAAAAATTTAGTACGGACAGAATGTTGGAATGCTTTTTGATGAAATGGCTCAGAAACAAATCAACGTAGCTTCAGACAAGCTGGTCCTGGAGTTTTACATGCGTGCTATCTGTATTGGTCCTCTGGTAGACCTAAATCTTAGTTTGCCAATTCTTTCCAATGCAATGCAGAACAACTTCCTCTAAAACAATGGGCATTGTCTTACATTTTGTAGGGGAATTTTTGAGTAGAAATCTCCCTCGCCTGACTTCATTAATGACTGCTGCCTGTGTTACTCACGTTTCCTCCACTTTGATTCTGATAATATCTTTGTGCAAGGATGTTGTTAACATTATTGCTCTGAAAAAACAAGCTTTGAATATCATTGAATTTTTATCCTTGTAAAATAAAGGTTAAATAAAAACAAACAAACCAACAAACAAAAAACAAATGAGTTACCTCGAGAACCATAAAAAAGTTTAATAATATACCCTATGTTAATTATTTCAGACAGTAAAATCTGTCCCTTATGCGTGTTTTGTGAAAAAAGGAACTAAATGGTAAAGTTGCTTCATCCAGGAAAACCCAGGATATTTTAGGTCAACACAGCTGCAGCCAAGCTTGTTTGATAAATCATTTTTGAAAAAAAAAAACTCCACACACCTGCAGACATGCTACACTTGAAATTAAAGCTCCAGACTGCCTGAGTCACTGATATATTACCCCAGATTTTCAACATTTCAACCTTTATTGCAGCTGTGAAAAGTGGTGTAACTCAGCCCTTCTAGATTTTTTCAGGATGCATACTCATGCATTGATAGATAACGAAAAAGGAAAAAAGCGTCTAATGACTCTGAGGGAAAAAAATGTACAGAATTAGAATAGTGACAGAAAACTGCAAAATATTCTGGGTAAAAGTATGAATCCAACTTCTATAGTTAACCCTTCCTACGCAAAAGAGAGAGAGAGAGAAAAAAATCCTATTTATAAATAGTTATCTCTTATCATCTGCAAACATCATTTTCACACTTTTTAAAAGGTGATGATGACTACAGCCATCGCTTTAGAAACTGTTAGTAGAGCAGGTCAGTGAACTACTTTTAACAAGTAATTTTATCCGTGTCACATTATGAATAAGCTCACATAATTCAGCTGCTCTGTTTGCTCGTGAGAGAGATCTAGCTGCTTCTCCTTCAGGAAAATGAAATAGTGAGAAAACTGGGTGCTTGTGGATCAGTGGTTGGCTGCAGTTCTCAACCCAGTGGTCCCAGGTTGAATTCCCAGCTCTGTCACTTTCTGCATGTCTTCCTCTTCTCTCTGTGCTCTACCTACTGTCCAGCTATTATTGAAAAAGGCAATTAATGCCACCAAAATATTAAAAATGGCTTGAAGGCATCCTGCAAACCTAGAGTCACACCATTCCTGGCAAGAGGAATGGACGAAAACTGCCATAGCTCCCGTCAGATTAATTTTTTTATGCGATAAAATATTTTACCAAATCTGATTTTGATTATATTTTATCTAAACGCAAAAATGATCCCTAGTGAAATTCTATTGTGAATATAGCTAACAGCAATAGTTAACAACATAAAAACAAAGTGAACAACCCATGACCTCATTTTACATCCTGTAAACAAGTAGGTGAAAGAACTGGACTATACAGGCAGAAAGGCCAGTTCGTCAAACATAGTTCGTCTAATTGAGGTTCACGAAAGAATCTTCATAAAAAGCTATGAAAAACACTTTTTGCCTACGTTGCATCACTCTAGTCAGCGAGGAGAACAAGGAGGTAGAGATCCAGCAGGTTACCAGCATTTGCAAAGCAAGTAACCAGACAAATGTTACATTACGTCTCAGATTTTCTTATATATTATACAGCATTACAAAGATGCATTTTCAGACTTCTATAAGTTGATCAGTGTCTTTGATGTTTCGGTTTATCAGTGAGCTGTGAATAGTTTCTCTTTTTTGTCTTGCTGGAAAAAAGCTTTATGAGAAACGGTGCAGCACCCACTCAAGACAAAATTTTGACCACAACAACAACCACATTTTCCAGTTGTGAACACTGTCGGTTACTAAAGGTATGTTGAATGTGTCGTAGAGAAACAGCTATCAACAGCAAGCTCTCTCACCTCCCTCATCTGCAGAAAAAGGCAATGTGGTTTGAAAATATATTCCACCAAATACCACAAAAATGTAAGTAAACAAATATAAAGAAAGCAATATAAGATAAAATAACAAAATCTATTGTTGTTCTTGCATTTAGCAAATATCAATAATTTTGGGTTTACTAACTGTTTTGACACAATAAAAGGTTAGTCTGATTTAATGCCAGATGGTGATTATAAAAGGTTGTTTCTTTTTAACAGGAAATGTCAATTTCTTGTTCCCACACATGCAAAAGCACTCGTATTTCACCTTTTACTGCTGAATGCTGCAATGTCTTTTTTAAAAATAAAAAACCTATTATGTTCTGAACTTCCTTAAGCAGTGCTGGAACAAAACATCTAGAAGCTGGAAACAGAAGGGTTTTTTTGTCCATCGCCATCACACACACAACCTCCATGCTCTTGTTTAATCTTCAATATATGATGTAGCATATTAAATATGAATTATTTTGTAGGATTTTTTTTTAGTTTAAGTTATTACACACAAATAAACTGCACTGACTTATTATTTGTAATATTTGTGGCCATAAAATAATTAAACATGAAGTTAGTTTGATAAGTTTGGAAACAATTGCACAATTTCATCATATTCAAAGTTGTAATGAAACCTCAGATCACTTTTTTTTAAGTAAATACTAATTGCATCAACATCACAGATGCTTTGCATAACATTTGTATTCATCATAACGAAGAAAGCAGCTGGAGTTTGTTGCACCAGCTGCTAGAACAGAACCATAGTCGAGTCATCACAGTTCGTGAATGACTGCATATTCTTGAAAAGTGCAAAGAGCTTATAGTTTAGTTTATCATTGTGAAATTTGAAGTTCCTGTGGCAGCTATAAATGTAACACATCCATTGCACATAAACTTGAAGTCTGGCTTACACAACAAAATGACGTTATTTCAGTTTAGTATTACCATTAACTTCTGCTCCTTTTTATGTTAATGGCATCGCATTTCTTTATGGACTTTTGGGAAGTAAAGTTTAATTTAATTTAATCCAACGTCCAGACATAGTCAGGTGTGTACTTTATTGTAGTTTTTTCCCCTTGTTTTTAATTACCAAGTTCGTATCAAGTTAGTTTCATATTTTTTCTTCAAATTTTTTTTTTCCATTTTTTTCTCTCCGAAGAGTTTTTAGCGGCACTAGTGGCTCATATTTTTGACAGTAGACTGACAGGAAAGAGGGCAAGGAGAGGGAGGAAGACATGCGGCAAAGGTCGCCGGGCCCGGGAGTTGAACCCGCGACGTCCGCGTCAAGGACTGAGGCCTCCAAACGTGGGGCGTCTTATAAGACTTACTAGAAGTTTATTTATGCAGCTATTTCTTCTCCAGTGTTGGAAACTACTTTGCTATCAATCTTAAAGCATTAAGCTGATGATCCAGGCAATCTTTAGGGGTGTTGAAGATACCTATACATTTCAGTATTTTTTTTTTTTTTTGCGCCACCACAGCACACCCCATTTTCTTCTATTTTTGATGTTCTTTTTGCCGTTTAATTATAAACACATGTATAAAGTATGTATTTATCTGTGAAGACCTACTAAGCTCCCAAATTGTTATTTGTTTGAGGTGCTGTCAGGCTGATGCTACAAACACTCACAAACTGAACCTTTTTTCCTCCGAGATTGAATTAGAATTAGACTCAAATTCATACTGTTCAATAAAATATTTACCTGAGTACTTGCAGCCATGAATGCATGTGGCCAAAAGCACTTGTCTCTGATTCACCCACATTTGCCTTTTGAGAAATTTCCAATGAAGTAAAGCTGATTGTAGGTATGTTACTGTCAGTAAATGAACTGTTTCTATTTGTTTTCAGTTTCTGGACCTGTTATTGCGTTACCCACCAAGCCACGTTTATTTCCTATTGTGGTTTGTTGTCTTGAGAATTTTCCTGTCAGTGACATGGCTGTGGCTTATTTGAAACGTCAGACAAAACTGTTTTTAAATTTACCGTTATATGAGTAACCTAATAAAATCCACTTTATACTCTGTTAGTTGATATTTGAATTGCCTTTACAGTTAAAACTGGACATTTACATATACTGAAAATGAACACCTCTTTTTCTCACTGAAGTTAAATCAGTTAAATGTTTCATGCCAATATGTCATAAAACTTGGAATGTTTTTTTTTTCGTTTTTTACAGGCAACTTTTTAAAAATTATCCTAACAATATTAATCTTTCTGCTGCAGGTATTTATTAAATCATTCAGACCACGATTTCTCATGACTACCACCAGAAGTCAATGAACCACTAGTCGACTATAGCTATATTTATTGTTACATTTACTTGAGTAACTTTTTAGGGGGGAAATAAATTAGTAGTTTTACTGCACCATAATTTTGACTTTTGATTGAGTAATAATATTAAGTATCAACACTCATACTTTTAAATGTCTGCCCACTTTACTGAATGAAAAGCCAAAAATGCACCAAACAAACAAACTCACCTACAGTTTGTGTTAAGTGAAACTATTTCTTTACACAAACTTCTATGTTGCAATGTCATTGTCTGTTAACCATTTTAAAGTCAAGTGGACATACATTAAAGATTATATGTTGTCACTGAAAGTACTTTAATCTGTAAGTATTGGTTTGATAAGTTAAGAAAATAAAGTTCTATATTTACTTAAATTTATTCTGAAACTGTGATTTGTATTTTTTAGGTCTTCAAAGTTCCTAAATCTTTACATAGTTTCACAGTTTTGTCTTTCTGATCACATAATTTTCATATGAAATATTAAAATACAAATTTAATATCTGACTAAACGTTAATGGTCAGAACTCAAGTAATTGCCTTTTTACCAAATACTTTTATACTGTTACTTGATTAATTTCTCGGATGGCCACTTTTTGCTTTTAAGTGACTAAAACTTTGAGTACAAATTTGGGGTTTGTAATGACACAAAACGCGTAATTTGGCGCCATCTAGTGGCGGTGCCAGACTTCTTCGTCTTGTAATTGCTGGGGAATTTCCTAACTTTTGGTGGTAACAAAAAAGTTTGTTCAAAAGTAGCAACAAAAAGTTACTTCTTTTGTAGTTTATGTACACTTTTTTATGCGGTTCTAACTTGAATGTGAGACAAAAGAGAATAAGAAACCTCAACAATTAACACAAAAATCACGCGTGTCAAATGAAGCGCCATGAAAATGTCACGTTTTTTCAGCGGTGTGAAACACGCATGCGCAGAGCCACTCCTTACTTTCACTTTATCGCTGACGTTGGAGTCAGTGAAGTCACTCTCTGTGAATTCCCACCACCAACAACAACAAACTATATACGCAAACCTCACCTTTAGAGTCATGCTAATCTGGTGAAGTTGTCATTGGGCCGGGCCACCGTCTTCTTACACAGACACTGAAATGAGCAGGACCGTAAACAACATGGTTAGCTAACTGACGAGACAATGTTCTGACAGAAACAACAAACTGTTTTTGGCGACTGGCGACTCTGACCGCAAGGAAAGGTGAGTTTACAAGGTTTGTGGCGCCACGGTTACCTTTAAAAGGCCTATTGTTTGATATAATTAAGGTTTTTAAACTTTATGGAGATGGAGTGCTACAATAACAGCTGACCAAAATAGCTTTTAGCCCCAGAAACACCAAGTCTGAGGTGGCATCCTTTTATAAGGCGTAATATCTTTATTATGTTGTTATTTTCATGTGGAATATGGTGGAGCGGTCTTTGTACAAATGTTTTTTTTTTCTTAGTTTTGACAAGTAATATATGCTGTACAAGACAACCTATTGAAGATTGTACGACTTAAACCATAAATTTGTTTCACACCTCAATAAATTAAACGTCATTGAAAAGTGAATTAATTTCAATAGTTTGACAAGATGAAGAAAACTCAGATTTCTTAGTTTATTTACACACAGACTGTTGGTTTAAATTGTTATGGCTCACAGCTGTTTCTCAAAAAATTAGAATATTTTTTAAACTAAAATGCTGGCTTTTGTATGTCCACATATAGTAAATACACCAGTGTTTGGTGTTCCTTTTGCATAAAACACTTAAACTAAGGGGCGTGGCATGAAGAAGACACACCTCCTAGGTTACTTAAATAAAATAAAATGAAGTTAGTTTTAGACATAATGTGAAGAGGCAAGTTGTTACAGCATTTAGACGCAGCTGCAACAAATCTGATCACCAAATCGCCATGAACATTTGGGAGTGTATAGCGTTATGGATGATTTAGCTTACTAAAACACTGAAACAGCTTCACACTATAGTAGTCCCACAGTGTCGGGGCTTGCAATACCTTATCTGGTTTTTAATGTTTACAGTTGAATTGTTTGCACACCATGGAGCGTCCTACCCTGAAAAAGAGCCCAACATGCATCAATTGGACAAATAAAGAAAGACTCGGGGTGGGAGGCTTTGGGCATGTCTACCTGTACCAACACAATGTAAGTTTTAAACAAGCCATCTGTTGTCCCGAAGAAAATAAAGTCCAGACTGATCAAACTTTACTCTTCATCTATTCTCGGAGCAGGAGTCGGGAGAGAAGATTGCTGTGAAACTTTGCCGCCTGGACCTGAGTGTGAAGAATAAAGAACGGTGGAGCAGGGAGATTCAAATCATGAGGAAGTAAGAGTTTTATTGGATGATTGCATTGATCATATAGTCTTTTAACAATTTACACCCCACATCGCAAACTTGCCAAAAATAAAAAAACAACATATTTGTTGCAATTTTTGTTTTACAGGCTGAACCATGTGAATATTGTTCAGGCCAGAGAAGTACCAGAAGATGTGACCTCCATCGCTCTCAACGACCTACCTCTGCTCGCCATGGAGTACTGTGCTAAAGGAGATCTACGCAAGGTACCAAAGGCTTGTTTCAAAAAGAATCTGAATAAGTATTTTTGAACTTTGGAGCTTAACAGATCAAGTGATTTTATTTAGGTGTTGAATAAACCAGAAAATTGTTGTGGACTGAAGGAGAGTGAAGTCCTGTCTCTCTCAGTGACATTGGTAAAGTTTTCATCTGCCTTCACTTTGATTAAAAGTTCACTTACATATGTATGTAAACTGACTTTATTTTGTGAAAACAGGCTCTGGTATCCAGTATCTCCATGAAAATAAGATTATTCACAGAGACCTAAAACCAGAGAACATTGTTCTGCAAGAGATTGATGGAAAGGTCTGTAATTTCTATTTTCTTACATGTATTTTGCCAGTGTAGTGTAATGTTACTCCTTTGTTCAATGTTTAACTGTATAAATGTGGCTTTCTGCTCTGAAGCTTGTCCATAAAATCATAGACCTAGGATATGCAAAAGATCTGGATCAAGGAAGTCTTTGTACATCCTTTGTTGGGACTCTTCAATACCTGGTAAGTAAGTGTTGCATCAGTGACTGATGTCTTCTCAGATAATAGTCAGAAATCTTAAGCTTAACCTCTTGTGTATGTGTGGCAGGCTCCAGAGTTGTTTGAGAGTAAGCCATACACTGTGACGGTGGATTACTGGAGTTTTGGGACGGTTATTTTTGAATGCATTTGCGGTTTTCGACCCTTTCTGCACAACATGCAGCCAGTACAGTGGTAAGTCAATGATACATAATCGTTATATACTAGGAATTTTAAGAGTCTCCCAGGTTAGGTAGAATTGTTGATTTCCAGCAACTCATCAATTTTGGTAAATGTAATGATGTCCACCGTATTATCCTGTGTAACCAACCAAAGGTCAAAGTTGGCTGTTCAAATGATTGGGAAGTTGAGTGGAATATTCTCCAAGCTGCTTAGACTCTGCTGAGAAACACGACAAACCTTCAGGTTGTTACATATCATCTGTAACAATTTTGAACTACCTGTATGACCTGTTTATGGTCTCCTCCTGCTGCCAGAAGTGACACTGTCTCCAACCAAATGCATGTTTCACAATGATGTTTTTGTTGGAGAACCGAAAGGTTTGTGGCATCAAATAAATGCAAATAAGAGGTTAAAAAATTTACAAATGATGAGTTTTGAGGTCTTTTTTGACATGAGTGAAACAGATCTGATAATTATTCAGCAGGAACATTGCAAGAATTGATTAACTAAGAAACCCAAATAGTAGTAGTTAGTAGTAGTTAGTTAGTAATGGTGACAGCTGTGTGTAATGGTGGCAGCTGTGCCGACTTTTAGAGCTTGTGACAAATTGAAGCTTTCAGAAAGACGATAAAGTGATTGAAGATAAGGGAGACAGCACTGCATATGAATCATAGAAAGGCTCCTTTTGAACATTTTGAGGAATTTAGGATCTTTTTTTGATTTGCATATTTTCTTTTTTTTTTTTTTTTAGGATAAACAAAGTCAAGAACAAAGGTCCTAAAGACATTATGGCGGTAGAGGACATGAATGGAGAAATTCGGTTCTCAGCACATCTGTCATATCCCAACAACCTCAGCAAGTAAAGACAGAAATTTACTTTTTTCCGATCGACCAGTGAAGATTGCCTCATTGTGAGAAACTAGTCTCCAAAATATGTGTATATGTGTTTTGTCTGTGTTACCAGGCCGCTACTGGAGCCAATTGAGTGTCTCCTGCAGATGCTCCTACTCTGGGATCCTGCTTTCCGTGGTGGAGGTCCGGATCCAAAAACAAACAAGCCACGATGTTTCACCTTACTGGACAATATTCTCAACATGAAGGTTGAAAACATTCATTGTATTTTTGCCTGAAAGCTTTTTTCTAAACTACAGCCAAGCAAATCTCTAGCTAGTAACATTCTGCCTGTGCTGTTTCAGATTATGCATGTCTTGGACATGACATCAGCCCAGCTGCACTCGATGGTTTTGGGTGTGGAGGAGAGTTTTCTCTGCCTGCAGCGTCGTCTAGAGGCTCAGACTCAGGCACACATCTCTCCTGAGAGTCAGGAGTTGCTGCTGGAGACAGGAAACACCCTTGACCCACGGTGGGCGCCCATGCAGTGTCTGCCAGACGGTTTGGTATGTGACACAAATAAGTCAGACATATACAGTAGTTGCTTATGCTGCGTGGCAAACAGTGTCTACTCTCTTTAGGCACATGTTTGTTGTTAAAATTGTCCTGTTCTTTGTCTTTGATTTGAAGCAGTGAATTTATATTTGTTTATGTGGAACTTTGTGTTTCTGAAAAGGAACAAAGTGTGTGATTAGTTTGCAACAACAAACAAAGCAGTGTATATGAAGTAAGCATGGAAATCATGGTGTAATGGTACCCACATGTACCAAATAAATGCAGTGTTGTTTTATACCTGAACATATGCAGATTGTTTCTACTAACTTTAAAAAGTGACATCGAAACATACCAGACAGGACAGTTCCGAAACTCTATTGTTGGGAACATTAAGGTTTCCATTCATTCATGAAAAAAATCTTTATAACTGTTAAAACATAGTTGTACACATCTGAAGGAGACACTCAATTGGCTCCAGCAGCTTGTTCTGCACTTAACTGAATGGCTCACTTCCAGGAATGTCATCCTGAATGTTAGCATTCCTGGTATCAGCTGGAGTCCAAATCCAGCTGACTGCAGCATTGAACCATCCAAAATGCTACACAGCACATCAGATTCAATCATGACCACTCTCTCTGACCAGAGGAGAATCCCCAACTGCTGCCCTTTTATGGAGCATTCAAGTATAGCTCGTGCACTAAATTGTCTCTATATCAAAACAACTCCAAGGTGATTTTATTCTCAAATGTCCGCATTGTCTTTACTTCAAAATTCCATCCATTTGCCCCTCCTTCTGTTTAATTCTACAATCGCCACTTTTTATTTGTCTATCTTGGTTGAATCAAACTAAAGTAAATACCAAACTGATTTTGTTGTTGTTCATTTAGTTTTTTTTTTTTTTTTTTTTTTTTTTTTTTTTTTACAACCCTAATGGAAACTATAGACTACAATTTGTTTTCTTTCAGACTATCTGGCCAGTGTAATTTTTTGAAAAATAAATGACCTCTGCATTATGTGGGCAATGTACTTTTAAATTCTATTACTTTCTCAAAAACTAGGAATAGACTTGCACCTAATGTCAGTGTCTTTATTTTGTTTTTTTCTTTTTTAAAAAAAAAAATTATTTGTTGGTACTTTTAGCGCGGCTGGGACGCCTCCATAGTGTTCCTGTTTGATAAGAGCCTTACCAAGTACTCAGGACCCCTGACTGCCAGACCCCTGCCAGACAGTGTTAACTTTATCGGTAAGACATTTTACTCTACTCGACGGAATTTCTTTTTCTTGTTTTTTTTAACTTTTGGAAAATTTTGACATTTAAATTTTAGAAATTGTTTATATTTTATTGCGTAAAATCTGCAAGATTTTGACCTTTTATAAGGCGCTCTTCAGACATGGCATGAACACATGTTTTGACTGATTTAGATGATGGTAGTCAAGCCTCCCTTGTCACACACGTTATTATAATCTGACCTGAATGATCAGATCCATGTTTCCTGCTTTACTTGCAAATAAACCCACAGTCACTCCATACAGGGGAGCAGTAACAACAACATTGCATTTGCATTTCAGGTTTTCCAGAACAGTGAAACATCAGACTCCTGCAAGCTGCTCTAGACATTTATTATTCACTGGTTAAAATACAAGAAAGTTGAATGGAAATGAAAGCCTTGATGACATATAACTTTGGATTATTGAGCTCTTAAAGAAACTGAAATCATTCAAAGAATTGTATATCTTGTATCACTTTTCTATTTATCTGTTGATCTACTTCTTTCTTCACTTCTGGGTAGTTACCTTTGACCAATGGCGTAGTGACATTTTTATAACGATGTTTTTTTATGTCTACTATAATCTAGAGTTATAGTTTTATTTCTCTGATATGGCCAACAAAAACACAAGCAATGCCTGGACCTTATATAGTTTTGTTGGCAAGCAGCCCACCACCTGTCCCTTCTAATTCTTCTCCAACAAGTCATGCTGTGATTTTGTAGAGTTTTTTTCAATGACAAAATTCAAAGAATAAGACAAGCAATGTGTGATTCAGAAAATGCAAATATTTCTTGCATTTTTGCAAGAAATATGAAAGAAATATGTGCAAGTCAGAAAGTGGGAAGCATTTTATCTGATTTGATGTCTCAGTCAGATAAAATGTTTGGAGTGCTTTCACACTTTGGTTTAGTTCTTGATGGATTCAATTGGATTACCCAGGATGGTAGTACCATGTTTGAATCGGATCTGTGAATACTGACTGCTCTGGTTCCTTTTATTTATTTATAATACATTCTTTAAATGCCACCTTCATAATAATTAGGTGTCATTTATGTTTTTATGCCTTCTGTTTTATGCTCAGTCAGGGAAACAAAGACACAGCTGCCCCTGTCTCCTCTTAGAAAGGTGTGGGGAGAAGCCCTCAGCTACATATGTGGTCTTAAGGAGGACTACCTGCGGCTGTACCAGGGGCAGAGAGCTGCAATGTAAGTGCCTCAAAATGCCGTAGACACACTAACTCATTCAAACTTACCTCCTGTATTATTTCTATGTCTGCAGGCTAAGTCTGCTGCGTTACAACTCCACCTTGACGCAGTACAAGCACCGCCTCTTCTCCTACTCACAACAGCTCCACGCTAAGCTAGCTATCTTTAAGACCAGCATCCAGCAGGATCTCGAACAATACACCAAGCAGAGCAACAGCGGCATCTGTCAGTAGTGATTCATTTCTTCCTGTGATACGCAAAGTTGTTTTTCTGAAAACTCAAGTGAACTTCCTGCTTCTGTGTGTTTATTATGTTCAGCTTCAGAGAAGATGCAGCGGGCATGGCAAGAAAATGAACAGAAGGCTGATGGGTTTACACAGGTATGGAATCTGTAAACACAACACAGTGCTTTGAAGAAAATAAAAAATCTGTGCTAAGGGATATTTTGTGCTGTAGGTTGCAAATGTGTCGGGTCTTGACGAAGAGATATTGGCGCTACATTCTGAAATTGTGGAGTTGCAGCGGAGTCCGTTTGCCAGGAGACAAGGAGATGTGATGGAGAAGTTGTCAGTAGCTTTCTTTTAAGTTATTTTTTACAAGTGTCCATGTGTTTCTGAAATAGTGTCTATCTTCTCTGTCAATTGACTTTAATTGCTTAATACAGTAATTATGCCAAATAAAAACTTTGAAAGCTATAAAAATGTTAGACAAATGTCAACCCTAACACAAAAATTATAAAGGTGGTGCTCACTTGTTTATTGTTTGTCTCTTTTCCAGTGAAGAAAAGGCTGTTGAACTCTACAAGCAACTGAAAACTAAATGCAAAAGTTAGTACAAAATTACAGATTCAAAACATAAAATTTCAGCTACCTGGAATTGAAAATAATAGAATAGAATTTAATGAAATAATGCTTCATCATGATCTATTTATTAGACATAAATCGACATAGTAGTTATTTCACTTTATTTTTAACATTATGTTTTATGGATTACTAAAAACCAAAATTACATTAAGACTACAGAAAAAGAATTTTTAAATCAAAACTGTCAACTTACTTAAAGTGTCCATGTATACAAAATATCTATTCTATACTTGATAAAAGCTCTTTTTAATTCAGCTTCAGTGGTTAAAGATATCCACTGAAGTGTTATCCTAACTTTTTCTGCCACAGTTTTTTCCTTCCACTCAACTTTCTATTAATGTCTAAATTTTCTTGTGGATGGTGTCCATTACTTGCTGATGGATAGCTGTTTTCCCTATGATTGTGTAAGCAATAACATGACAATGACATAAGAGTTTTTAATCTTTTTCCCATTGGTTTTATGTAATTTTGGTTTTTAATTATATTTAAGTGATTAACCTCAAATTTACACTTTAAATTTATACTCTGCAACTGTGAGTAATTCCTTTTTATAATGTATCTGACTTTTTGAACTGAATTACTGAAATAACTAACATGTTTCCTGCAGGTAACGACCCTCCACATGGCTACAGTGATAGCTCAGACATGGTGCGGACAATACTTCAAACGGTTCAGAATCAGGACAGAGTTTTAAAAGACCTCTACACTCATCTAAGGTGATTTACTCATTACACATACAAACTAGTAAATCTCAGTGCAGCTGGATATGCATTTTATTGCGTTTCTGTCTGTGTGGGGCCACTTGATTTTGTAGTGCGATCCTGATGTGTAAGCAGCGCATCGTGGATTTGTTCCCTAAACTAGAAAAGGCTGTTGTGAACATCAAAGCTGCAGAAACTGAAGTGATGCAAATGCAAACAAAGAGACAGAAAGAGTTCTGGTTCCTTCTCAAGATTGCCTGTGTAAGTATGTCAGAAATGCTCAATAAATATTGCTAAAGCTCTGTGATATGAAATCTAGTCATCATACAATCATGGAGCTTTGTACCTTACAAAGTGTGTGATTTTGTCTGCAGGCTCAGAGCAACTCTCAGCTGTCGTCACTAAAACAAAAACAGCCGAGTGACGGGTAAGATTTGTGTGAATTTACATGCTTCCCTTTGTCTTTCACTTTGCTATTGGTGCATCTGAATTTCCACAATGAGGAACAATAAAGGATATTTCTATTTCTATACTGTGCAAAGACAAATGGCCAGAGGTCCCTCCCTCTGTTCATTCAACCTTGTGAAAATGTTACAGGAAGAGAATAAGTGCTGCTCTTGTAGCTAAAGTCTTTGCACAATTTTCCCTTTTGAATAAATGTATTTGTTTGATTTTTAGAAAGTATTAGTAATAATATGATACTATAGCAAATGATTTGTTTAATAAGTGTGGAATATTGCATCCTGTGAAAAAACTAAATCTTTGATGTGCTGTTGTGTTTTTTCTTTCTTTTTCTTTGTCTTGCTTTTCTTCTTTCACTAATATCAGTATAACCACATACACAGCAGGGGATCTGGTCTTATAATTGTTACGTTGTTGGAAAAAGACAGTGCCCTGCAAATTTAGTCTCATGTCTTTTTCAGTGAAACGGTTCAACAACTTCTGGATGAAAATCAGCGCTACCTGAATCATTTTACATCCCTGATGCAAGATGCCACCCAAGAATTGAAGCAAAGTGTTATGGTCAGTACGAAGTGGCTAATCGTTATGCTAACTGATGTGTAAAAGTAGTGCAGGTAGGGAAGTGAGCCGATTAAGTAAGTTAGGCACACAACTCCTAATTTCTGTCTGAGTAAATTTTTTACAAAAAAAAGGGTGTCTGAGCTTAGATTTTATTTATTTTTTAATTGCTGTATGGGATTGAACAGATTTCTTTTTGTTTTTCTACACTTTTACTTCTCAATGCAAAAAGACACCTTTCTCATTTAATGCAGTAAAAATTATCAACCTTTTATACGTATATTTTGGTAAAACTTAAATTTGAAGTAATGAAAATGTAGACGTCTGACTCTGGAAACCAGTGTTAACATAAAAGTGAAAGGTTGTTGGTAAGTGCTGTATGAATAGTGTTTTTTTTCTCTTTCTCCACAGGATCAGGACTGGAGCTGGGTTGAGCTTGGAGCAAACAAAGTGGATTCTCAGTAGCTCTAAGAGCTTTCAGAAAATGCATACTTTGATATGCCTTTCCTGGGGCTAAACTATCTGACATCTTTCTGTTTGAGTTGTGTAATTACCGTAAATAATAATATAATAACAATAATATATGCAACATCATGACAAAGTAAGCTATGCATGTTTTAGGTTCATATATTACAGAATGTTAACAAATGTTTTCAGCTAGAACGTATTTATTTTTTTCGAAATTAATTGGAGTTAGGCACTGTTTTCGATAAAACTGCACGGTGAAATGTGAAGAAAGTTTTATAAATGTTAAAAACATGCAATAATTCACCTTTATTTTCTTTATTGCTTATCTCTCTTTTTAACTGTATATGCAAACCAATTAAAAGCTGCTGACAATATTTCAGAAAGTTATTCATATACTAAAAGGAGATGAAAGAACAGAGCTAGAAAATTCAAGATCCTATATTAAAAGAATGAGTATAATATGAGACATAACCATCTCATGAGAAATCATGTGAAATACCTTTCTGAGCTGCAAAGGGTTGAGATTGCGGAACGAGTGTGAGGGGCAGCAAACAGTTATAGACTACAATAGAATGGAAATATTCTTTATCGTCCCACAGTGGGCAAATTCAAGTGTACAAGCAGCAGACTAAGGTAAATGGGAGCATTCATATTCACAAAGACAAACAATATAAAATCAAGCGTAAACGACTGTACAGTGTGGACAAATTTACAATATAAAAAAATATTACTGTGCAATTATTAAAAACAAAATAGTCTGATTAAAAGAAATGTGCAAATGAGTTGAATAATTTAAAGAATGAACTATGTAGAAAAAATTAAAATGGGGCACCCAGCTGATTATTATGCATGAAAAAAAAGTTCCACATATTACTTAAATTAGTAGTTTTGAATCAGGCAGAAAATAAAACAAGAAAAGATTAAAGTCGTTAGTCCTTTAAATAGTCACTAACGATTTGAACTTTTTGACTTGCTGTTTAGCACTCAAATCCAAGCGAAAGAAAATTGGCTGGTCCTCATAACCATACATCTTCAAAGCATCATCAACGATTACTCTTATCTCCACTGAAAAACAAAAAGAAAAACATTTCCGAGGATGAAAAAAATAACACTCTTTCTGGAGCTAAAAGATTAACTGTTGACGTTTAGTTTTACCCAATATCAAGAATATCCAGTTCGAAGCCAAAGGACCCGGTTCTTTAAGGTGATTTGGGCCCAGATATCCGGATCTCAGAAGGGATTCGGAATTCCCAGCCCAGCCCAAGAGCGCTGACAGAAAGCTGCGGGAGGAGGAGGCGGTGTGAGGGGGGGATGGGTCGCTGAAAGATAAAACCAGAGGTGTGGACGGTTCGATATTGTGGTAAATTTATGTCAATAGCCAGCCGTTTACTTTGTCGCTTACATGATTATGTTTTATGTTCCAGCAGTGTAGAAGCTGAGGTAGTTTATTAGCTTTCTGCTAAAGTTAGCGTTACGCTCTATATGCTGACAGTTGCTGTCTTCCGAAGAGATAACGAGAGCTAGCTAGCTGAGTCTGCCTTTCAGGCTAGCCTGGTCAAACTAATGCTCAGTCAGCGTCTCTTATCGGCTGTGGTGACTACTCTGACTGATGCATAGGTGTAGTAAAAATGTGCTCTCCTGTTATTTCAAATTATATTTAACTATTTCACTGTTCTACTCATTCTGCAAGCTAATAATTTCTTGTTAGCGTTAGCCTAGCCTTACCTAAACTCACCTGATGTGACAATAGGACGCATTATACTTGCTGGGTGAACTATTGTGCAGTGTCGGATCTCAAAATTGCAAATGAGGGACATTATAGGCCCGTTTTTACGTCTTTTTAAATTAAACTGTGGGCTTCATCTACAAATAACATCTATGTTTTACCGTTTTCTTTATCATCCAGGTCTCATGGCTCAAATATTTCTTCTGCAGCTTTTTGTTGCCTTGTGTATTAAAGAGAATGTGTTGCTTACAGGTCATAAACTGCATCAAAACCTTTTTAAAATCAAGACTTTCAGTATTACTTTCAGCAATAGTTGACCAAGAAATGGGAAGTGGCTGGAAGCTTGTCTGCAGACAGTTTCTGTGTATCTGAACGCATCTTTTATTTTTGGTTTGATTGTTGAGTGATACACAAACAGTTAACTGTTTATGCTTCTTTCTTTTCCTGAAGGTGACAGCAAGTGAGGATGACGATGCCGCATGTAGGGGCAGTATTTGCAACAATGGCCGGGATGATGGCCATCCTTTTGCACTCCTCTATTCACAAGATAGAGGAAGGACACCTTGCTGTTTACTACAGGTATTGTTGTATGTAATAATATGGCTTTATTTGACACTTTAAAATGTTAAAGTAGATAGTATCACAAGACTTTGCATTTCTAGTGCTACAAGATTATTTAGAATAAATAAGTTGTCATATTTAAGAGGGAAAAAAGCACTGATTTGCTGTTGGATTATTAAATCAGTAATTCTATAAAAGATACAACTTTTTCAATCATTTATGATAATTTGTTTTGGGAGGCTGTGTGTGTGTGTGTGGGGAGGAGAACACTTTGTATACAACTCTTGATCAGGATTTAACTGTTATTTCAGAACTGATTAATTAGTGATTACATCTTCTGCTGGTGATTGGTGCAATTCAACAATATCTGTGTCTGTTCCCTGTTTATCTTTACTGTAATTAAGAGATTTTCTGATGATTGCAAGCAGGAATGATCGAGGGTTTAAAAGGGTTGAACATCTTACCCTGCAAATAAAAACCATAGTGTCTTTCTGGTACTAAGAAAAAGCGTTAACTTTTAGACTTCATTCTGTGACGACAGTCACATAGTGTCTCCCTGGTAGTTTAGACCAAACTGCCTCCAAAATTTAAGTCAAAACTCTAGTTACACACACTCTGTATCTGTGTGTTTGTGTGAATGTCGTTCTTCATCTATTCTGACCAAAGCATTTGTTTATATTTGTTTCAGGGGTGCGCATTGCTGACCTCTCCCAATGGCCCAGGATATCACATTATGCTGCCTTTCATCACCACATATAGAGCAGTGCAGGTAATTTCTGCATTTATTTTTTATTTTTCATTTAAATGGAGGGGTTGAAAAGGTCTTGCGTCCTTCAGCGATGATTATGATTTATGTTGTCATCACAGAGCCACAAGATAAAATATTATATTTCTGACAAATCATAATTCCAAGGACATGAATGAACTCATGCCTTTTACATATTTAACAACATTACATTGTTGTTTTAGTTAACATGTTTCAACACTAGTGTCACTTTGCAATAATTTGGGCTTTTATTAAGCTATTATAAAAATGTGTATTATTGGGTCTCTGTTTCAGACCACGCTTCAGACCGATGAGATCAAGAATGTGCCTTGTGGAACAAGGTATGCCCACACCTACTGATGCAATATCTTTTTTGGACACAGACCCACATCCAGAAAATTATTTTATTAAAAATGTATATATTTTTTGTTCTGTCCTCTTTCTCTAAACAGTGGAGGCGTGATGATTTATTTTGACAGGATAGAAGTGGTTAACATGTTGGTCCCTTCAGCAGGTAAAACATGTTCAAATTTCTTCTAACATGAACATTCACTTGACTATCCTTAGTCTGCATAGTTTTTGCTATAATGGTCCGAATCTGTGTTTTCAGTGGTGGATATTGTTAGGAACTACACAGCTGATTATGACAAAACTCTAATTTTCAACAAGATCCATCATGAACTGAACCAGTTCTGCAGCGTGCACACTCTGCAGGAGGTCTACATTGAGTTGTTTGGTGAGAAATTTGACTTTGCTTTGATGTAGTTTTTAGTTGTTATTGTATTTTTTCTCCCTAAACCCTTCAAGTGATATTGATTGCATGTTGACACAATTTGCCTTTTTGTGTCTCGCAGATATTATAGATGAGAATCTGAAGACTGCATTACAGAAGGATCTTAATGCGATGGCACCTGGACTAACAATTCAGGTATTTCAAACGAAAATCTTGAACTGTGATTTCTTCATTTCTCTACTTCATGTCACAAAGTTGGTAAATGATTAATCATTGAACTTTGACTATACTATAAAATTAATAAATTTTGTATCAAAGCATATTGTTTTTCATTCCTCTTTACGTTCACTTGTTGGTTCAAGGCAGTTCGTGTTACCAAGCCAAAGATTCCAGAATCTATCAGGAGGAACTTTGAACTCATGTGAGTTTATAATCCTTTAGTGCACATTTTTTTAAAATATATTTTTAATCCATCCTCTCGGTTGAAAGATGGCAAAACACTTTCCAAAACTTTTTTTTCTTTTGTTTGTGTGTATGTACAGGGAGGCTGAAAAGACCCGCCTTTTAATAACAGTGCAGACTCAGAAAGTGGTAGAAAAAGAAGCAGAGACTGAAAGGAAGAAAGCCATTATTGGTAAATCTGTTGTTTTAGTGTCTGTGAATCTGCTAATGTCTTGGAGCACAGTTAACTGTTTCCTTCCCTGTTTTACCCAACAGAGGCTCAAAAGGTTGCTCAAGTAGCAGAGATCCAGTACAAGCAGAAAGTCATGGAGAAAGAGACGGAGAAGAAGATTTCTGAAATAGAAGGTTAGCATCGCGTGTTGAGATTCTCAGACGTTTCTGTGACATCCTCGATGGTTTTGAAACTGTTTCTGTTTTAGACGCTGCTTTCCTGGCAAGGGAGAAGGCGAAGGCTGATGCAGAATACTACACTGCTGCCAAATCTGCAGAATCTAACAGGGTAAGAAGATGAATAAATCACTTCTACAGTGGGATCCCAATGGAGTACAATATCATTGAATAGCTCATTTTGTCACTAATAAAACAAAAAAAAAGAAAAACTATGGATAATGTAGGTTCAGTGAAATATCTCTGTTATTTCTTGCCTCCCTAAAACTCGTAGGTTCAATCCAGTTCATTTTCTTGTAAATAAACTTTACAAAAACTGATTAGGTCATATATTCCAATTGATGGGTTTTGCTTCTCAATCATCTTCAGACTGATTATCCCTGATGCTTCTCCACCTTTTTCTACTTTTTCCTTCCACTCAACTCTCCAGTCACATGCCTGCATACAGTCAGGGTTAGGCTTTTGCATTCCTGTTCAAAAGATAATACATTTTTATTGATCTCAAGTATTATTCTCCTGAGATTGAATTTTGGATTTTTACTAGTCATGAGCCATAATCATAAAAAAAGAACATATGCTCTAAATATATCATGATGTGTAAAGAAAATGTATATTTTCTATTTCTTTTTTTCAAATTAAGTTAAATGTTTAATTCATTTAATTAATGAAAGACTTATTTGATTTGTCAATAAGCACAAAGCTGCAGGCAGGATTCAGTTTAGTCTCTCTGACTGTCAGAATATTTAAAGTCTGCATATTATATTTGATAAATGAGGCCAGATGGCAATTTATGCTTCATATACTCCTCCTACCTTTGGCTTTTTTTATCCTCTAGAAATGTAACGTTTTGATTACCCATAAAATATCCTCCTCAGCTTGAGTCAGATCCTGGACATGTTATTAACTCCTCCCACCCTCTCAAGTTGTTCCAACACCTGGATTGGGTTTATTTTCAGCCTGGATTGTCGTGCTAAGAGACACGCTAGTATTTTCATGAGTTGATTTGCATTAATAATGAGCTGTTTTTCTTCTAAATCTTTGCAGCTGAAATTGACACCGGAATACCTGGAGCTCATGAAGTACCAGGCCATAGCGGGTAACAGTAAGATCTACTTTGGCCAGGACATTCCTAACATGTTTGTGGAGGGGACGAACGGCGCTGCTAGACCCGTGCCCTCGCCTTCTTTACCCATCGCTGAACCGGAACTGAGTAAAGCGAAGTAAAAGTCACAGTGAGTCCACAGCTGAGCCTCTGCACAGGGCAGGACGACCTGATGCAAAGCGGTCTTGTCACTGAACATGTGTTGCTTTGCTGCTAGTTTGGTGAACAGCACACTTCAGTCTTAAATCTACATGGTAGAGAGAGAGAAAGTGAAAAGTCAGAGTTTGGGACACACAGTGTGAGTCTTACCAGGAAACGGAACGATGCCGACTTTACGTCTGGGAAGGTGACAGAAAGTACTTACACCTGCTTTTTTTTCCTTTTTTTTTAATTAAATCATTGCAGCGTTTAACTTTGCTTTTGGAGCCATTTTCATTACTTATGTGCAGCAGCTGTGATTTGTGATCGCCATGAGTTACTGTTTTTCTAACCTCTGGTTTAACTACATTGAAACTTGACTGGTGACACTAATTGAGTTGGATGGAGACGTTTCTAAGTAATTAAAGTCATCTGTGCCATTTGTTTTTCTTTTAACAAGTTAGTGGTTGGCTATCCTCTCTTAGTCCACGCCTGAGAACAATTGATTAACACCTCATGCTGCTCCTGGTGACGTTTTGGCACTTAGGCTGGTTGAATGCAAATGTTTCAACATTAAAGACACAATGAAAATAATCCCAGCTGTTAATCTTCCTTTCACTCAGAGATCTGGAAGTTTTGTGGAGCAGAGTAGTGGATAAATAAGATTGTTGGCTGTTTGCTTTATTTTTATGGATGATTTTAATTTGTAATCTGTTGGTTTGCTGACTTTCTGTGACACTTACTGTGAAGGAAAAGGGACATAAACTCATATTTTTTGTCTCATAAAGCTAAATTAAGATGCTTGATATGGAGTAAATCAGTAAAGGTGGGGGAATTTCTTTTGTCAGGCTGTCGGCATGTTGGTATGGTTTTGATTAACAGGGCTATGCATGTTTTTTTGTTTTGTTTTTTAATTCAGATAAATAAAACCCATGATTGTCTCCTTACACAGCTTGTTCAGATATGATTAAATGTAAATTCTCAGGACGTTTTAGTTTATTCTAATTATTGTTTGACTTATTATTGAGCAATGCTTTGCTTTTACGTCAAAAATAAAAAAGAAAGTAAACAAAAAATTGTTTTCAAGCCTAAAACTGAACGAATGATGATGGTTTGATTGCACCGAACACCTTTTTGTATGCAGTCAACTCACAGTAGCTGTCTATATTGTGAGGATAAGCTTTTGTTGAGGTTGAAGTAAATCTTCCAATTTTGTCATTGTTTACTTTTTCTACTCTTAAAATTTGACTGGAAACTTCTGATAATTTGCTAATGACTGTAATGTTGATGGGTTTTCAGGGTTTAATGGCAACACGCATCTGATTAGTAATAAGCGGTTAAACATACAGTTGTGCTCAAAATATCAGCAGTGGGTTTAAAACGGAAAGTTTTTAACCTTTGCTTTCTATATATCTGAATTATTATTTTTGATGTCAATTATTGAGGACAAAAATAATCAAACTTGCTATGTCTACAGAAATTGAGGATAAGGGAATATTAGGATATTCAAACTCAAACATGTGATGCATAAACTGAAGAAAATTCTTGAGCTTTCAGCTCTTTGACTCGCTGGAATAATATTTAGTTGTTTATCACTGTTCCTAAGTGCTTCACATCTGTAGCATGGAGTCTACTTCTGGTTCCTGTGATCACGTTTTCCAGCCTCCATCTTAGATCAGTGTTTGGTGGTTAACTGCTTTGTCTCTTTGTCCACATCTTTTTGGTTTTGGGTTCAATTATAAAGCATTTAAGATCATTTCAGCAAAGCAGCCACCATTTAACACGGTTTCCTTTTTTCCAAGTCAACTTTTTAATCAAAATACCATGAAAATATTTCTGTTGTACTCAGGTTCCATTGACCAATACATCATACCTACAAATTGAAAGCTCGCTAGGGCCTCTCTCTTAATTAATGACTCAGTAACATGAACATTCATGGCTGTTGTCACTGTTGGTTTTATTATTCCACTACACCTGCCAGCAAATTATTGGCTTTCACCTAGAACAGTGATTGATCTTTTAGCACTGCTATTATTTTCAACACAACTGTGTTTGTTCAGTTTTATTGTAATTTAATTTCAAACTAATCCCAGGAATAAGTATTTCAAGATAAAGGCTGATATTGCAAGTTGGTGCTAGAATTTAATGGGTTTTTGGGTTTTTTAATGCTTTTCTTTCATTTTAGGCTTCTTTAACTTTAATCATCTTTTGCGATACAGAATTCAAGCCTTAATTATTAAAGGGGGTCACTCCCAGAGATGCACTCACAGACTGAAACATTTAGTAGTCCCATAAACTAAAAAGAGGCACAACCTGGATTCTAGTAGACAAACGCAGCATGCAGTGGACACTACTAATGCTCGTTTGCCTGACCTCTACGCTCTGCATTGCTTTGGTGATGGGTTCAAATGTTGATGCAAAAGGAGGGGTATGAATCACTTATGAAATTTATTTTTTGTTAATATTTTGTACAATCCATGAAATCGAAACATTGTCTTCTTGTTTTAAAAGGTTTTTATGCAAACATGTTTTCCAGTTTTGACAATGTTCTTATGTAAAAAAAACAAAAAAAAAGATAATAAAACCTATTTTGGTACCTCTCCTGTGTGGTGTAATGTGTGAGTGTGTGGGTTGGTTGATGGGTGGGTGGTCAGTGTGTAGTACTCCTCAGTGCCAGCAGATGGTGAGTTTGCAGTGTGCTGAACAAAGGCAGCCAGCCGTATACATGTTGCTTATAAAGGAAAGCTTTAGCAAGTAGAGGAAGTCGGTGAGAAACAGTCCAACTTTGGGGTTACTGTGTATAAAAAATATGCAATATTTGAAAGGATGCAGAAGTTGAATATATTTGAGAAATAAACACTGAAACTTCATATCCTCTTTTAAAAGCAGAAGCACATAAACAAAACCATGATTTATTCTAGAATCTTTTTTTGTCTAATTTCTCAGTGCTGCATGTTGTCTGACTGAACTTTATGGTAAAATAAGTCACCAAGCCTGTTATATTAGCTAGCTTCAGTTTATGTCATTGGCCAGTAAGTCCCTATATTTATAATAGGGCAAATAACTATTGCATATATCTGTTGACTGATATATTTTCAAAAAAAAAAAAGAAAAATCAGAATTTAGAGCCAAATGTTTATAATATAGAATTAAAGAAAGGATGGACATGCAGTTGTTCTTCAATAATTACATCATTAAAACAAATACGGATGTGGCAAAAGAAACAGGCTTTTATTTGCTAAGCCGGTGGCTACTTATGGGCTAGCGAGCCGTAGTTTAGTTTTGTACATCCCTGAAAGACATGTCAGATGTTCAATGCGCTTGTCCTTCAATTGAATCAGCTCCTCCAACTTGCTCACTTTCACCTGAAGGTTCTAAGTACGAGAAAACAGAGAATGTCAGACTGGAGGTAGTTTCCCTAAGGAGACATGAACTTGAAAGGGAAGTTGGAAATGTAGGACAGCTTTATGGTTTTTTTCCCCCCTTTTTTAAACAGATGAGGCAAAAGAAAGAAAAAAAAATATCGCCACTGAGCCGGTGGTGACTCATGGACTGCTGCTGACCCAGGCTATGACAGGCCCACACACACATCCACGCACTTGTGCTGCAACACGAGCAAGCTTCCCCTCACACAGAGCATTGTAAAGGAAGATGGATGTTTGTGCATGAGTGTACCTTCAGAATATCCTGAAGTTCCTGGACCTGAAGTTCTTTTTCCAGTATGATTTGCCGGGTCACTGAAAGGCTCATGTCTGTGAAAAATGTCACTTGTTGCGGATTCCTTTGTGAATTAAAAATGAACAAGTCAAATGTTGGTTCATTCTAATCGTCATTACAAGTAGAGCAACTGATTTTTGAAACTTTTAGTTTCAATTCAAAGTAACAGTTTCCCATACACTGTTGGCTCTGCAATCTTCATCTCTGCCAGTTCAGCCACAAGTTTTGCTTCAGCCTCTTGAATTTCTACATCTAACAAAACAAACAACAAAAGAGGAGACATTTTCAGAGATTGAATCTAACAAATCTGGTGAGCTTAATAACTGAAAGTAAAGAAGTTAGCAAATAAGCGAGGAATACAAAATGAGACAGACAATGTCAGAAAAGAGGACAGAAAGAAAATCTGTTTTTCAGTCAACAGTGCTGAACTCTCACTGCTGGATAAGGACCATCTGAAAGTTGGGAGCTGATAAGGAGACCTGAGCCCCCCTTGCTGATAGAGGATGGGTGCAGATGAAAGACTAAAGCAAGAGAGTACAAAAGACTAGTGAGGAGCTGTTTGTTTTATCAGAATATTAAGTTAAGTGGTTGGATTTGAATTGTCATGAAAAAAAAAAACTAAAAATCCAGTGTTTATTTTCTATAATTTTCTATTTCCTTTTTATGACCCTATGGGTCAAAATATGGTCTTTATTACATATTTTATTTCCGCTTGAGTTTATAAAATAAAATTCTAACAATTTTAGCAATTTATTCTGACAATGTCCAAACAAATATTGAGCAGTAACCTCCTAAAAGTCAAAGAGCAAAAATGTTTTATTTTGTTCGGGTCCAGCTGCTTTCTCTCTCAGGTACCTTTTATCATTTCCTCTTCTCAGATGTAAAATCTCTGAGCATGACTTTTGATAGGGGTTTTAAATCTGATAAGTAGGTGGCCTCTGTCATGATGTCAAGCTTTTACCAACTCAGACTCAGGATATCTCTCTCTGTCAGTGATCTGGAGAGAGTATGCCACGCTTTTACATCTTTGAATACATAGAGTGTAGTAGAAGATTTAACATAGTACCTGAAAATGACAGTTTCTTCTCTAACTTCTCCTTGAGGAAAAACATCACTGGCAGTATCGCCCCAGGAATGCTTGAAACAATCTTCTCCACCGCTTCGTCTGAGACATAAAACTCCAGCTTGGAAAACACCCTCCTGACCATACGGAGAAACATAAGTTTCTACTACAAAAAAAATAAGTAAAAAGCAAACGACATGCAATTTACTAATGAGCCCACAGGGACAACTATGTTTACAGTCGGGTCTCATAAATTTGTACTTGGCTGTGTGTAACTCCAGTTGCCAGGATGTGGGTTAGTGAGTGCATGTCGGTGTTTTCTGATGACTTGATAAAAAGACCCAGAAAAAAATATCAATCTTATATTTGCATATTAATATACAAATATTAATATTCATATTAACGCATATGAATATGCATTTTCAGTTAGACTGATTTTGTAACTGAAAACCAGTCCAATAACTCAATCGTTCTGTCTTTTTTTATAATTTGTAAAAATAGGAAAAACTTGTTTTTTCACTTTTGAAGATATTTCTATGGGCTCTTTTAAAACATATTTAAAATTTATATTCATTCTTAATATTTTGGATTTGATCAGAGTGAGCAATTTAATGGATGATTAATAAATTCGGGCTTCATGACAAAGCCCATTTGTTTTAGTGACTAGTCCTCAGGCTAAACAAGACGACAACTTCACATTTCTATTATGCGCAGTGAGAAAAAAGTAAAGAATTTTTAAAAAACAACGAAAAAGAAACGTGATTGACTTGTTTTTTTTTTTTTTTGTTTTTTTTAATAACCACTTATAAGGAAAAACCCTTTTTTGTCCTGCAATGACAAGCCTGAAGGTGCTGGATTTCCTAAAAACTAATGGGACAACTATAACTGTGTGCTTTGGTTAGCATGGGAAGATTTTGCTTTTTAGCATCAAACACACAATTATAATAACAAGAATAAATGATGGGTAATCTATGGTGCTGCGAGCCAATTGTTCTGTGAATCGTGTCACTGTGAATAGCACCATAAACACAAACATTAGTTTTTAATATTAATTCTTTCACCAGGGCCCTGATAGAAGAATACCAGAAATAATTCCCAGGAATCAGATGTAATGAAATACAAAGCTACAGCTTGTCTTACTTGTTGAGAAGGTTCCAGTTGCTGATTTTCTGCTGCCTTTTGCAGGAAGTAATGTAGTTGTGAATGTCAACAATCTTTGGGAAGTAATGCTTAACAATCTCCGCAACCATCACTGCAGGAGGGTCCAGCATGTAGACACACAGAGTAGCCAAATAAATAAAACACAAGCTGACATGAACAAACTGAGTAAACAATCATTGAGTAGCATTTACAGACACAAGACAAGATCTACCTCCATCACTAAAGTCCCTGTTGATGTGCTTTGTGTGCCTGGATAAAGGTAATTTATCTACCCATGCAAGCGTGTCCCGCTCTTCCTCCTCACTAAGTAAACTCTCCATTACCAGAACAATACACATCCCTCAGCATAAAACAATTAGCTCCATAGCTTTCCGCTATCATGTTTGTTTCAGAGGTTGCTAGGTAACCACTTTTGAACCAAAACAAATGGCCTCTGAATGAAAACACGAAGGAATAAATAATTTGATTGATTTATTTCAACAGAATACAAATGAAGGCACAATCTTTCCATCACCATGTTTGCAGACACTATATGTAAGAATTACAATCATGACGCAAGATATATTTGTTAATTTTGATTAAAAAAAAAAAAAAGAGAAACTGAAATTATTATGAAATGCTATCCAATGTGTTTTGAAGATTGAAGCTGATTCAGTTATTGATGGACAAGCAATCACTCCAGGGTGTCGGGTTAGGACAGTTAAAGTATATGTTCAGGTGAGTTTGTGATTGATGTAAGAAGAGGATGTCCAACTCCAGGATTTATCTTCAAACGACTTTAATGAATTCTTGCTGTTCTCCATACATATAGTCACATGCAGTTGGGACTGTGGATGGGTGCGTATGTGTAT
The DNA here is from genome assembly GCF_027474105.1 of Poeciliopsis prolifica. Lineage (NCBI taxonomy): Eukaryota > Metazoa > Chordata > Actinopteri > Cyprinodontiformes > Poeciliidae > Poeciliopsis > Poeciliopsis prolifica. Next base: position 45,515 of record NW_026562672.1, read on the forward strand.
GTGTGGTTTCTACAAGATAAACAAATACAAATTATAAGAACTTGCAGGTAAATGCACAATAAACCAAATGTCTGCAAAGTGTACAAACTTATTTATGTTTAAATATTACTATAAACTTCTTAATAGTTATGAGAATGTAAATAATAATCAAATCTGTTAATTATAGCATCACACAGTAACATATACAAGAGAAATAAGGCATTTTGGCAGCAAATAGTGACAAGAGTAACAGCTGCATCTAATCAACCGAGCTTAATAGCGTAGTGCTAACGGCTAACTTTTAGCTCTCAACAAATTAAGCAAACCGCAGCAAACGACAATAATATTAAACGTGACAGGATACGATACAGCTCTTAGACATTTATAACCTGAACTAAACCGACAACAGTATTACTTACATTCAATGGACGCACACGATAGAAAAGGACAACAGCGAAGCCTGCTTTGAGCCACACCACTTAATACACTCAGCTCTATCAACAACATGCAGCAAACACGAACGTGAGGCCACCTAGTGGCTGAAACAAAATACCACATTTAACATCCTGATAAAGAACAAAACCAGAGGGCTGAAAACAAATAATTAACTGTCTTTTGTACACAATGGATAAAGTGCCAATGATAGTGCTGACTGGTTCATTACAGAGCAGCTTGTGGAGCCATAACGCCTCTGCTACTGATTCTGTAATATAAAGCCCACATGATAGACACAAATACCAGGATGTAATGTCAAAAGATCATAAAACACAACAAATGAAAATAAAACAAAAAAGGAAAAGCACTCAGCATTCCTTGGGTCGCCACACACCAACCACTCTAAGTAATAAAAACATAAATAGACATTAAAGTGACCATTCAAAATATAAAACAACCATGAAAGCCCACAAACAGGATCAAAAGTACAAAAAGATTACAAAATTACCAATAAATTGGTTAACAGTGGGCCAAATTAAACAATTCCATAAAAATATAAAACATAAAAACAGTAGGAAGAAGAAGAAGAAGGAAAAAAAAAACTCGTACAAATTAAAAACAAATTGATGTAAACGTCTGATGTAAAATCTGCCAGAGGAGTTTTGACAGGTTTTATTGTTCTCTTCAGCCAGCGTGTCTCTGTGATTCATATTATTATTGAAATGAAGTATAAAAGTACCAGAACCAAATTATAAATGACAACCAATTTAGTACTCAGAGGAGTGTTTACATTCTTTGTAACATTTCCTCTCAGTTTAGATCATGTACCAGAATTGCAGTCATGTACATGAAACAAGAGGAATCTGATCATTTATTTCCCTGTATGTTTTCATAAAAATCTTATAAGATCCCTCATTATCTCCAGAGATGGTTGCAACAGTATTTAGATTTTTTGTTCTCTCACTATGGAGATTAACGTCTTGTCCAAGCTAGTTTTCATTTGCATAAAAAGAAAAAATAAGAAAATGGGGGGAAACATAAATACATAAACAAACGAATGAGTTAATTTCATACGGAGACATGTAAAATTAAGCATTGTCATGTCGCAGGATGTCTTGGGAGTCCATTCTTCACGTTGAATTGGACACACTGACCAATGTGCCACAGTTGCTCAGTGAAATCTGCCCTTCCTTAAGCAGACATCTGGTGCTGCTAAGACCTAAAAACAACATTTTACTTACTTCATTCCTGAGCACAACCAATGCTGGCAGAGGAGTCCTCCACTCCTACAACATGCCCATGGTAGTAGCAGTGGACCTAAAAATTAATTGAGTTCCTATTAATGTTGAAGAATTATTGAATTTTTGAAAATAAACTCTGCTCAAAGTGTGATTTTATTCCACGTAAATGAGGCACGGCATTGGCTAGGATAGGAAATGTACAAATATGTCAGTTGATGAGAAACGTACACGTCATCCGATTTCTTTGTAATAATAAAGATGATTGTGATAGAAGGTTTGGGATGTACAGACCAGTGTGGCCTAGAATTGTAAGAACAGGATCTGCCTTTGAGAAAAAGGCTTTCTCTGATATGTAGCAGAGACAAGCTGTGACAGAATTCAGTGCCAGGCCAAACTCTCTCTCTCTCTTTCTGTAAAGTGTTTCATAATTTTCTGCTGCTTATTAATCCAAGCCAAAATAAGCACTAAGTCCTATAATTCAAGTTCACCAAATAAAGTCCTATAAAGTGCTTATAGGACTATTTGCACTTCACCAAATAAAATGCAAATAACAAACAGGAAATGGACAAACCTCATGGTTGGAGGTAGTTGAAACTTGGGTTCCCTGATCAGAATTGTAGGTCACAGTAAAACTTTTCCCAACAAGACCCCTGAAAAGGAGGTAATATATAAAAGATTAATAAATTAATAATAATAGATTTAAGAAGAAGAACAGCCACAACAACAAAACAATATAGACTTAGAGAGAGTTAAAGTATTCTTACTTGTTATTCTCAAATAAAGGAAGAAAGAATAAAAGACACAAAGAGCAAAAGAAACAAAGAAAGACATTTTGCTTACCGCATGAGGAGATGAAAATCCATATAAAATATCCAGAATGTGTCATGTTGCTCTGTTAGACGGACTCTGTCATTGTCAGCTTCCAAGCCCAGAGGAAACGTCTTCAGTTCTCCGCCCATTTGATATGTAATATCCTGGAAATTAACATCTCAAACTGACCTCCCAGGTCAGCCAAAAGAATTGTGCCATGTTTCTTTTTTTTCTCCCGAGTATCTTCTATTATTTTGACACGAAAAAGTAAACACAATTACCAACATGTTTTAGTTGCATTGCAAAAACAGTCACATTAACAAACGAATCATTCATACTGTCGTCAAAGTGGCCTCTCGGTTATTTTATTATTCAGAGTTTTTATTTTATTTTTGGGTTTTTTATTTTATTTTCGGGGGCAGATTGAAACACAAAAGTTTCTTGATTGAAGCATTCAGTTGTTTCATTCAGTCACATTCCTGAAATACCTGTTATTTTGTCGCCATCTTGTGGTGTAAAGTCAAAACGCCTGACTGGCGCAATGAAGGAAAATATGCTTGAAGAGAAAACTAATAATTAACTGGTCAAGAAACAAGATACTTCAGGAGCTTCACAAACCAGATGTAAATAGAAAAGGCAAAATAAAAGTAATTTTGTGTTAAATTATGGATTCAGTCAGGCAGCAAAAACCACATGATGTTTTACCATGTGTTCGTTTTTTGTTTACAATGGTGTTACAAAAGACAGATAACTTTCCAAATGATAAGAAAAAAAAGATGACTGTTCTAAATTGTAGAAATGTAGACAGCAATTCCACGTAACATTCATGTGACTGAATGAAAAGCGGTTTTGTTTCCAGTTTGACCAGCTATAATGGTCTGAATCTGTGTTTTCAGTGGTGAATATTGTTAGGAACTACACAGCTGATTATGACAAAACTCTAATTTTCAACAAGATCCATCATAAACTGAACCAGTTCTGCAGCGTGCACACTCTGCAGGAGGTCTACATTGAGTTGTTTGGTAAGAAATTGACTTTGCTTTACTATAGTTTTTAGTTGTTGTTGTAGTTTTTTTTTCCCTAAACCTTTCAAGTGGTATTGATTGCATGTTGACACAATTTGTCTTTTTGTGTCTCACAGATATTATAGATGAGATTCTGAAGACTGCATTACAGAAGGATCTTAATGCGATGGCACCTGGACTAAAGTCTGCATATTATATTTGATAAATGAGGCCAGATGGCAATTTATAGGAAAAAAAAATCCTCCTCCCTTTGACTTTTTTTTTTTTAATCCTCCATTAATGCAACGTTTTGATGACCCATAAAAATATCCTCCTCAGCTGAGTCAGATTCTGAACCTGTTATTAACTCTTCCCACCCTCTCAAGTTGTTCCAACACCTGGATTGGGTTTATTTTCAGCCACAGCGGGTAACATAAGATCTACTTTGGCCAGGACATTCCTAACATGTTTGTGGAGGGGACGAACGGCGCTGCTAGACCCGTGCCCTCGCCTTCTTTACCCATCGCTGAACCGGAACTGAGTAAAGCGAAGTAAAAGTCACAGTTAGTCCACAGCTGAGCCTCTGCACAGGGCAGGACGACCTGATGCAAAGCAGTCTTGTCACTGAACATGTGTTGCTTTGCTGCTAGTTTGGTGAACAGCACACTTCAGTCTTAAATCTACATGGTAGAGAGAGAGAAAGTGAAAAGTCAGAGTTTGGGACACACAGTGTGAGTCTTACCAGGAAACGGAACGATGCCGACTTTACGTCTGGGAAGGTGACAGAAAGTACTTACACCTGCTTTTTTTCCTTTTTTTTTTTTTTATTAAATCATTGCAGCGTTTAACTTTGCTTTTGGAGCCGTTTTCATTCCTTATGTGCAGCAGCTGTGATTTGTGATCGCCATGAGTTACTGTTTTTCTAACCTCTGGTTTAACTACATTGAAACTTGACTGGTGACACTAATTAAGTTGGATGGAGACGTTTCTAAGTAATTAAAGTCATCTGTGCCATTTGTTTTTCTTTTAACAAGTTAGTGGTTGGCTATCCTCTCTTAGTCCACGCCTGAGAACAATTGATTAACACCTCATGCTGCTCCTGGTGACGTTTTGGCACTTAGGCTGGTTGAATGCAAATGTTTCAACATTAAAGACACAATGAAAATAATCCCAGCTGTTAATCTTCCTTTCACTCAGAGATCTGGAAGTTTTGTGGAGCAGAGTAGTGGATAAATAAGATTGTTGGCTGTTTGCTTTATTTTTTTGGATGATTTTAATTTGTAATCTGTTGGTTTGCTGACTTTCTGTGACACTTACTGTGAAGGAAAAGGGACATAACTCATATTTTTTGTCTCATAAAACTAAATTAAGATGCTTGATATGGAGTAAATCAGTAAAGGTGGGGGAATTTCTTTTGTCAGACTGTCGGCATGTTGGTATGGTTTTGATTAACAGGGCTATGCATGTTTTTTTTGTTTTGTTTTTTTAATTCAAATAAATATAACCCATGATTGTCTCCTTACACAGCTTGTTCAGATATGATTAAATGATTGGTTCAAATGTTAATGCAAAAGGAAGGGTGTGATTCACGTTTGAAATTTTAGAAAATATTTTGTTCAATTATTTCTATTTTGTGAAATTGAAACATTGTCTTCTTGTTGTGAAAGACTTTTATGCAAACATGTTTTCCAGTTTTGACAATGTTCTTATGTAAAAAAAACAGAAAAAAAAAGATAATAAAACCTATTTTGGTACCTCTCCTGTGTGGTGTAATGTGTGAGTGTGTGGGTTGGTTGATGGGTGGGTGGTCAGTGTGTAGTACTCCTCAGTGCCAGCAGATGGTGAGTTTACAGTGTGCTGAACAAAGGCAGCCAGCCGTATACATGTTGCTTATAAAGGAAAGCTTTAGCAAGTAGAGGAAGTTGGTGAGAAACAGTCCAACTTTGGGGTTACTGTGTATAAAAAATATGCAATATTTGAAAGGATGCAGAAGTTGAATATATTTGAGAAATAAACACTGAAACTTCATATCCTCTTTTATAATCAGAATTACATAAACAAAACCATGATTTATTCTAGAATCTTTTTTTGTCCAATTTCTCAGTGCTGCATGTTGTCTGACTGAACTTTATGGTAAAATAAGTCACCAAGCCTGTTATATTAGCTAGCTTCAGTTTATGTCATTGGCCAGTAAATCCTGTTTAAAACACAAAAAAGTCTTCATTTTGAGATCTTTAGTAGTTCTTTAAGCTTTTTAAAAGTTTGCTGATTATTAGCTCCTTTTTGATCCCGTTTCATTTTCCTACATCAGCTTCTTTGGAATCCAGTTATTCGTTTTAAAAGCTTTCGCAGAGGCACAGTGCATTCCTATTTAACTAAATCTGTAAGATACCAAAGATGAGTTTGATTATTAATTAGCATCTTGCATCGCAGTTCTTAAAAAGTTGTCAAAACCGGCTTGGTAAGCAGTGTGTCTCCACTAATTTGTGGAGGACAAAATGCAAAGAACATGAGTATTAACAGTGTCCAACAGTCACGCTTTAAGGATCTGTAAATAAAAACGGACTCATCCTTTAACGTGTGGCCTATGTGTTATTTTTCTTAAGCATCTGTATATTTGAGTTGCATCTGGGGAGAAAAACAGCTTAGCCATGATTTCCATAAAGACCAACTGGCAGAAATCTCTTACTCATCTATAATAAAACATGAAGATAAAAGATCCCTAAGTGTTATTGCTTGTTGCTGCATCATCGAGAAAAAACTGACCGTATGCTGTTTTTGCATATAAAAACCGCAAAAGGTGTATGTGTGCATAAACAGTTTAACTGTCAAACTGGGATGTTAATGTACTGTAACAAATGACACCAGGATAACTATTTTGGGACTTCTCCTTACTCTGAACGTGACAAACACCCTGCACAACTTATCTGAAAAACAGATATAGAAAACTGATTTAGAGAAAAATGAAAAAAAAAGAGGCTGCAATGATCAGGCTGCATATGCATCCTTAAAGCTGCATTGAATCATTCTTTGATTTAACGTCACACACACGCAGTCGTGTTTTCATTGTGGGGACTTTACATTGACTTCCATTCATTTTCTACACCCTAACTCTAACCCTAAACCTAACCATCACAGACCCATAACCCCTAGCCAAAAACCATTTCCCCTCATGGGGACCAAGAAAAATGTGCAGTGGTCCTCACAACCCCACACTGTAGACAGAAATAGTCACACGACTAACATACACACATGACCACATATATATATGTATGGAAGTCACATAAAAGCTTAAACAATGTTATGTTGTCAAAAACTTGCATCTTAGTATCCACTGAAATTTTACTGTCACACAGTACACTTTACTGTGACTCATCATGTACAGATATAGTTTATAAAACAGACAAGTATTTTGAACAGCTTGATGAGTGATGGCTTCCTCTCGGGCCCTCTGGAGGTCTCTGGCATCCTATGACAATCAAATCATAAGTCCTCGCTTCCTCAGGGATTGTGGTTAAGTCTTGTTTGCCCCCTATGTCATTTTCCCTGAGAGAAATCCAGGCTGTAAGTAAATATGAATGAATTTCCTTTTTGGTTCATTGCTCCACTGAAGGTTTGTTTGTTTGTCCGACAGGCTGTGCTAATTCATTTGGGTGGTCTTCTTATTTGGTATCTGTGTTTTTCTCTCGGGGCTGTGAGGGGTTGTTTCAGCTTCCTGTCTGACCTGTCACTTTTCTTTCCTTCCTTTTGTCCCGGATCTACCCAAGTCATATCCTATAAGATAGAAAAAAAAACCTTGGCGCTTTCCAGCATGCCCTTCCCCAGTTACATGAGGGTGCGGCCCCTCATCTTAGATCAAATCCAGCCCCGAGAAAGCAGCGTGAATCATTCGCAGTAAATTCTACTTTCAATGGTTGCTCTGTTTTCTCACATTCTTCTCCTGTGTGTGTTGTTGCTTTTTCCCAGCATCCCTCACTGATGGAGCTCCTTTTTGTTCCTGTGATAATTATCAAAACATTACTCAAGACTGCTCTATAATTTACTGTTGTGTGTGTGTCTGATTCTTATCTAAGCCCCCTTCCTTACTCTCCAACACTGTGAACATGTGTATGCCTTACTTGGAGAAATGTCAATTCAGACAAACCATGTATTGTAAACTGGAAAACCCGATTAAAGCTACTAGCTCATCTTTTGTCAACCTGTCAAACTAACTGCAGCTGCAATCTAAATTTGTCAGCTTTAGTATATGACCTCCCAAAAAAACAAACCTCCAAATAAATGTGTCTCTGGTGACATCACATGACGCATTAGACAATAGATCAGATATCTTCTGTGAATATCCATTTGTAGATTTGAATTCTAACCCTAAGCAGCCACCTGCAAGATTGTGATTCACATGTTTTAGAAAACATATAGTAGAAGATACCTCATATAATTTTATCAACGGTAGGAATATTTCTTCTGATTCTGTTGCAAATACAAGCACTTCTATCTTGATTGTCTTTTTATTTTAAAATCTTGTCTAGCTAGCATACAAAAATTTGATATTCATTTTGTTTTTACTTCAGAACATGGGAGAATCTCGGATGGACCATCGTGTGATGTTTACTGATACCAACAAATCAGATTGATTATTATATGCTTTCTGTAATGACACTGATTCAAACACACACATATCAGACATAATAGTTATGTATTAAACTAACTTACATAAATAGTAAAATGGCTTTCATGGTATTATATTTCATATTCTACAGTGAAGCTCAGAAGCTAACCCGACTTTCCAGTATAATGTCAATTGGAAAAAATCCATCAGAAAAGAAGATAAACCATATTTTTTAATTGAAAGAACTGTTTGTTTTTAGACTGCAGGATGAAGAACACTTGACCATATTTGGTCATCTCTGATCAATGAACTGATTCATTCTTTAAGTTCATCACTGAGCTGTAAAAAGGATGTCAATAAGAACTGTGTTCTATCTTTGGATCATTTTCACACTTAGATACTGTTTTCTCAAAATTGACAGTTTAGTTTGAAAGTGACTCATACAAACCTACAGCTAAAGATATTTAAGATCAAATGAGACACGTCATTCACATCTACCAACCTGGAAAAGATTGCTATGACTCTTCGTAATAAGGACCGCCTCAAACAAATGGAGAAAACATAGAGTATTGAACTGTCTGAAGACTGATCAGGAGCTCACAAAACAACACAGGATTGGTTTTGGTGTTGTATTATTTGTCTTATAAGTGCTTTATAAGGCAAATAAAACACTTATTTGCCTTACTCAAGCTCAGTGTGCATAATTCAACAATAAGATGAAGACTGAAAAAATGGCATTTATGGGAGATTTCCAAAACCACTGCTGACCAAGAAGAACAGAAAGGCTTGACTCAGTTTCTCCAAAACATCTACATTTCCATAAAAAAGAACAGATGATACTTTCAATCAGAAAATCTTGGGGGAGAATGTCCAGCCATCAGTTTGTGACCATTAGCTTAAGAAAATCAGTGGTCTGTACAATGGTCCAAAGCTGATCAGAAAGTATTAGTCTGAATGGCACAAAAACATTCAGACAAAATCAAAATGTTGGATTTAAAGTTGCCTAGTCAAAGTTCAGACTTAAATCTGGTGGAGATGTTGTGACAAGACCTTTTTGAAATTGCCCCTCGGAGAGAAAATAGAGTTATTCAAATTAAATTGACCTTAAATTTAGGTTTTATGTCCAAAACTCTCAAGAATGCAGAAATAATGGGTCTGCAGCAACATAATATGATTAATTGCCAGTTACATAAAACGTTCTGGTATGTAAACTTTAGGACGGCTAGTCAGATCATTTGAATATTTTTTTCTTTAAGACATTAAATAATTTTTTGGAAACTTCATTTTGAATTTCTAAGGTTATCGTTGTCTCATACTGAAATGGTAATGGCAAGAAAAGAAATGAAAGTAAAGACATTACAATAGGGCAAATCATTTTTGCCTATATCTAATAACATATTTTCAAAAAAATAATTTATCATAATTTAGAGCCAAATGTGTTCACAAGAAAATGGAATAAAAGGAAGGATGGTCATGTAGTTGTACTTTATTAATTACATCTGAAAACAAATCAAATAACATATTGATACTATCTCATCTTCAGTATTTTAGGTATATGTTCAAGAAAAAATAAAACTGTAGTGACTGAACTCCAAGGTCTTCGCCTTCTATTCAACAAGAATAGAAGACGGCAAAATCCCAGACCTGTGTGAGAATGTGAGTTGCTTTTTAACCAGGTAGATGTAGTTTAGTTTTGTACACCTCTGGAAGACATGTCAGATGTTCAATGCGCTTGTCCTTCAATTGAATCAACTCCTCCAACTTGCTCACTTTCACCTGAAGGATCTAAGTACGAGAAAACAGAGAGAGAGAGACAATGTCAGTCTGGAGGCAGTTTACCAAAAGAGGCATGAACTAGAAAGAGAAGTTGGAAATGTAGGTCATCATTCTGCTTCCACCTCCCCCCCCTTTTAAACAAATGTGGCAAGAGAGAAAAAAAAATTATATCCGCTGAGCCGGTGGTGATTCATGGATTGCTGCTGACCCAGGGTATGACACATCATACACACACACACACACACACACACACACGCACACACACACACACACCCACCCACACACACACACACAC
>NW_026562673.1:0-55092 GCF_027474105.1 Poeciliopsis prolifica
AAAACATACTATACTATGTCGTCCGAAATATTGAGAAAAAACGACATGTCGTCCAAAAAATTGAAAAAAACGACATACTATACTATGTCATCCGAAATATTGAAAAAAACGACATACTATACTATGTCGTCGAAAAAAAAAAAAAAACGACATACTAAGTATGTCGTCCGAAAAATTGAAAAAAAAGACATACTATACTATGTCGTTCGAAAAATTGAAAAAAACGACATACTTAGTATGTCGTCGAAAATTGAAAAAAACGACATACTATATACTATGTCGTACGAAAAATTGAAAAAAACGACATACTACAGTATGTCGTCCGAAAAATTGAAAAAAACGACATACTATATGTGGTCGAAAAATTGAAAAAAATGACATACTATACTGACGTTCGAAAAATTGAAAAAAACGACATACTATATACTATCGTACGAAAAATTTAAAAAAACGACATACTATATATAGTATGTGTTCAAAAATAGAAAAAACGATATGTCGTCCGAAAAATTGAAAAAAATGACATACTATACTGTCGTTCGAAAAATGGAAAAAAACGACATATTATACTATGTCGTCGAAAAATTGAAAAAAAGACATACTATACTATGTCGTCCGAAATATTGAGAAAAACGACATGTCGTCCAAAAATTGAAAAAACGACATACTATACTATGTCGTCCGAAATATTGAAAAAAACGACATACTAAGTATGTCGTCCGAAAAATTGAAAAAAACGACATACTATACTATATCGTTCGAAAAATTGAAAAAAACGACATACTAAGTATGTCGTCGAAATATTGAGAAAAAACGACATACTATAGTATGTCGTCCGAAAATTGAAAAAAACGACATACTATACTATGTCGTTCGAAAAATTGAAAAAAACGACATACTATATACTATGTCGTACGAAAAATTGAAAAAAACGACATACTATAGTATGTCGTCCGAAAAATTGAAAAAAACGACATACTATAGTATGTGTGCGAAAAATTGAAAAAAATGACATACTATACTATGTCGTTCAAAAATGGAAAAAAACGACATATTATACTATGTCGTCCGAAATATTGAGAAAAAACGACATGTCGTCCAAAAAATTGAAAAAAACGACATACTATACTATGTCGTCAAAAAATTGAAAAAAACGACATACTAAGTATGTCGTCCGAAAAATTGAAAAAAACGACATACTATACTATGTCGTTCGAAAAATAGAAAAAAACGACATACTATATACTATCGTACGAAAAATTGAAAAAAACGACATACTATAGTATGTCGTCCGAAAAATTGAAAAAAACGACATACTATAGTATGTGGTCGAAAAATTGAAAAAAATGACATACTATACTGTCGTTCGAAAAATTGAAAAAAACGACATACAACATACTATGTCGTACGAAAATTGAAAAAAACGACATACTATAGTATGTCGTCCGAAATATTGAGAAAAATGACATACTATACTATGTCGTTCGAAAAATGGAAAAAAACGACATACTATATACTATGTCGTACGAAAAATTTAAAAACGACATACTATATATAGTATGTGGTCAAAAAAAAAAAAACGATATGTCGTCCGAAAAATTGAAAAAAATGACATACTATACTATGTCGTTCGAAAAATGGAAAAAAACGACATATTATAGTATGTCGTCGAAAAATTGAAAAAAACGACATACATACTATGTCATCCGAAATTGAGAAAAAACGACATGTCGTCCAAAAAATTGAAAAAAACGACATACTATACTATGTCGTCCGAAATTTGAAAAAACGACATACTATACTATGTCGTCGAAAAATTGAAAAAAACGACATACTATACTATGTCGTACGAAAAATTAAAAAAAACGACATACTATATATAGTATGTGGTCAAAAAATAGAAAAAAACGACATGTCGTCCGAAAAATTTAAAAAAACGACATACTATAGTATGTCGTCCGAAATATTGAAAAAACGACATACTATACTATGTCGTCGAAAAATTGAAAAAAACGACATACTATACTATGTCGTATGAAAAATTGAAAAAAACGACATACTATATATATGTGGTCAAAAAATAGAAAAAACGACATGTCGTCCGAAAATTTTAAAAAAACGACATAATATAGTATGTCGTCCGAAACATTGAAAAAAATGACATACTATACTATGTCGTTCGAAAAAAGGAAAAAAACGACATATTATACTATGTCGTCGAAAAATTGAAAAAAACGACATACTATACTATGTCGTCCGAAATATTGAGAAAAAACGACATGTCCGAAAATTGAAAAAACGACATACCATAGTATGTATTTCGGACGACTATGTCGTGCAAATATTGAGAAAAAACGACATACTATAGTCTGTGGTCGAAAAATTGAAAAAAATGACATACTATAGTTTGTCGTCGAAAAATTGAAAAAAACGACATACTATAGTTTGTCGTCGAAAAATTGAAAAAAACGACATACTATAGTATGTCGTCCGAAATATTGAGAAAAAACGACATACTATAGTATGTCGTCCGAAATATTGAAAAAAATGACATACTATACTATGTCGTTCGAAAAATGGAAAAAAACATGTTATACTATGTCGTCGAAAATTGAAAAAAACGACATACTATACTGTCGTCCCAAATTTTGAGAAAAAACGACATGTCGTCCGAAAAATTGAAAAAAACGACATACTATATACTATGTCGTTATATGTCCGAAATATTGAAAAAAACAACATACTATAGTATGTCGTCGAAATATTGAGAAAACGACATACTATAGTATGTATTTCGGACGACTATGTCGTGCAAAATATTGAGAAAAACGACATACTATAGTCTGTGGTCGAAAAATTGAAAAAAAATGACACTATAGTTTGTCGTCGAAAAATTGAAAAAAACGACATACTATAGTTTGTCGTCGAAAAATTGAAAAAAACGACATACTATAGTAAGTCGTCCGAAAAATTTAAAAAAATGACATACTATTGTATGTCGTCGAAATATTGAGAAAAAACAACATACTATACTATGTCGTCCGAAAAATTGAAAAAAACGACATACTATACGATGTCGTCGAAAAATTGAAGAAAACGACATACTATACTATGTCGTTCGAAAAATTGAAAAAAACGACATACTATATAATATGTCGTTCGAAAAATTAAAAAAACGACATACAACATACTATTTCGTACGAAAAATTGAAAAAAACGACATACCATAGTATGTCGTCCGAAAAATTGAAAAAAACGACATACTATAGTATGTGGTCGAAAAATTGAAAAAAATGACATACTATAGTATGTCGTCGAAAAATTGAAAAAAACGACATACTATACTATATATGTGGTCAAAAATAGAAATAAACGATATGTCGTCCGAAAAATTGAAAAAAATGACATACTACACTATGTCGTCAAAAAATGAAAAAAACGACATATTATACTATGTCGTCGAAAAATTGAAAAAAACGACATACTATACTATGTCGTCCGAAATATTGAGAAAAACGACATGTCGTCCAAAAAATTGAAAAAAACGACATACTATACTATGTCGTCCGAAATATTGAAAAAAACGACATACTATACTATGTCGTCGAAAAATTGAAAAAAACGACATACTATATGTCGTCCGAAAAATTGAAAAAAAGACATACTGTACTATGTCGTTCGAAAAATTGAAATAAATGACATACTAAGTATGTCGTCGAAATATTGAGAAAAAACGACATACTATACTATGTCATTCGAAAAATTGAAAAAAACGACATACTATATACTATGTCGTACGAAAAATTAAAAAAAACGACATACTATAGTATGTCGTCCGAAAAATTGAAAAAAACAACATACTATAGTATGTGGTCGAAAAATTGAAAAAAATGACATACTATACTGTCGTTCGAAAAATTGAAAAAAACGACATACCATATACTATGTTGTACGAAAAATTTAAAAAAACGACATACTATATACTATGTGTTCAAAAATAGAAAAAAACGATATGTCGTCCGAAAAATTGAAAAAAATGACATACTATACTGTCGTTCGAAAAATGAAAAAAACGACATATATATGTCGTCGAAAAATTGAAAAAAACGACATACTATACTATGTCGTCCGAAATATTGAAAAAAACGACATGTCGTCCAAAAAATTGAAAAAAACGACATACTATACTATGTCGTCCGAAATATTGAAAAAAACGACATACTAAGTATGTCGTCTGAAAAATTGAAAAAAACGACATACTATACTATGTCGTTCGAAAAATTGAAAAAAACGACATACTAAGTATGTCGTCGAAAATTGAAAAAAAACGACATACTATAGTATGTCGTCCGAAAATTGAAAAAAACGACATACTATACTATGTCGTTCGAAAAATTGAAAAAAACGACATACTATATACTATGTTGTTCGAAAATGGAAAAAAACGACATACTATAGTATGTCGTCCGAAAAATTGAAAAAAACGACATACTATAGTATGTGGTCGAAAAATTGAAAAAAATGACATACTATACTATGTCGTTCAAAAAATGGAAAAAAACGACATATTATACTATGTCGTCCGAAATATTGAGAAAAAACGACATGTCGTCCAAAAAATTGAAAAAAACGACATACTATACTATGTCGTCAAAAAATTGAAAAAAACGACATACTAAGTATGTCGTCCGAAAAATTGAAAAAAACGACATACTATACTATGTCGTTCGAAAAATAGAAAAAAACGACATACTATATACTATGTCGTACGAAAAATTGAAAAAAACGACATACTATAGTATGTCGTCCGAAAAATTGAAAAAAACGACATACTATAGTATGTGGTCGAAAAATTGAAAAAAATGACATACTATACTGTCGTTCGAAAAATTGAAAAAAACGACATACAACATACTATGTCGTACGAAAAATTGAAAAAAACGACATACTATAGTATGTCGTCCGAAATATTGAAAAAATGACATACTATACTATGTCGTTCGAAAAATGGAAAAAAACGACATACTATATACTATGTCGTACGAAAAATTTAAAAAAACGACATACTATATATAGTATGTGGTCAAAAAATAAAAAAAACGATATGTCGTCCGAAAAATTGAAAAAAATGACATACTATACTATGTCGTTCGAAAAATGAAAAAAACGACATTATATATGTCGTCGAAAAATTGAAAAAAACGACATACTATACTATGTCATCCGAAATATTGAGAAAAAACGACATGTCGTCCAAAAAATTGAAAAAAACGACATACTATACTATGTCGTCCGAAATATTGAAAAAAACGACATACTATACTATGTCGTCGAAAAATTGAAAAAAACGACATACTATACTATGTCGTAAAAAATTAAAAAAACGACATACTATATATAATATGTGGTCAAAAAAGAAAAAAGACATGTCGTCCGAAAATTTAAAAAACGACATACTATAGTATGTCGTCCGAAATTGAAAAAATGACATACTATACTATGTCGTTCGAAAAAAGGAAAAAACGACATATTATACTATGTCGTCGAAAAATTGAAAAAAACGACATACTATACTATGTCGTCCGAAATATTGAGAAAAAACGACATGTCCGAAAAATTGAAAAAAACGACATACCATAGTATGTATTTCGGACGACTATGTCGTGCAAAATATTGAAAAAAACGACATATTATAGTCGTGGTAGAAAAATTGAAAAAAATGACATACTATAGTTTGTCGTCGAAAAATTGAAAAAAACGACATACTATAGTTTGTCGTCGAAAAATTGAAAAAAACGACATACTATAGTATGTCGTCCGAAATATTGAGAAAAAACGACATACTATAGTATGTCGTCCGAAATATTGAAAAAAATGACATACTATACTATGTCGTTCGAAAAATGGAAAAAAACGACATGTTATACTATGTCGTCGAAATTGAAAAAAACGACATACTATACTGTCCCAAATTTTGAGAAAAAACGACATGTCGTCCGAAAAATTGAAAAAAACGACATACTATATTATGTCGTATATAGTATACTATGTCCGAAATATTGAAAAAAACAACATACTATAGTATGTATTTCGGACGACTATGTCGTGCAAAATATTGAGAAAAAACGACATACTATAGTCTGTGGTCGAAAAATTGAAAAAAATGACACTATAGTTTGTCGTCGAAAAATTGAAAAAAACGACATACTATAGTTTGTCGTCGAAAAATTGAAAAAAACGACATACTATAGTATGTCGTCGAAAAATTGAAAAAAACGACATACTAAGTATGTGGTTGAAAAATTGAAAAAAATGACATACTATAGTATGTCGTTCGAAAAATTTAAAAAATGACATACTATTGTATGTCGTCGAAATATTGAGAAAAAACAACATACTATACTATGTAGTTCGAAAAATGGAAAAAACGACATACTATATACTATGTCGTACGAAAAATTTAAAAAAACGACATACTATATATAGTATGTGGTCAAAAAATAGAAATAAACGATATGTCGTCCGAAAAATTGAAAAAAATGACATACTATACTATGTCGTTCAAAAAATGAAAAAAACGACATATTATACTATGTCGTCGAAAAATTGAAAAAAACGACATACTATACTATGTCGTCCGAAATATTGAAATAAAATGACATACTAAGTATGTCGTCGAAATATTGAGAAAAACGACATACTATACTATGTCGTTCGAAAAATTGAAAAAAACGACATACTATATACTATGTCGTACGAAAAATTGAAAAAAACGACATACTACAGTATGTCGTCCGAAAAATTGAAAAAAACGACATACTATAGTATGTGGTCGAAAAATTGAAAAAAATGACATACTATACTGTCGTTCGAAAAATTGAAAAAAACGACATACTATATACTATGTCGTACGAAAAATTTAAAAAAAACGACATACTATATATAGTATGTGTTCAAAAAATAGAAAAAAACGATATGTCGTTCGAAAAATTGAAAAAAACGACATACTATATACTATGTCGTACGAAAAATTGAAAAAAACGACATACTACAGTATGTCGTCCGATAAATTGAAAAAAACGACATACTATAGTATGTGGTCGAAAAATTGAAAAAAATGACATACTATACTGTCGTTCGAAAAATTGAAAAAACGACATACTATATACTATGTCGTACGAAAAATTTAAAAAAACGACATACTATATATAGTATGTGTTCAAAAAATAGAAAAAAACGATATGTCGTCCGAAAAATTGAAAAAAATGACATACTATACTATGTCGTTCGAAAAATGGAAAAAAACGACATATTATACTATGTCGTCGAAAAATTGAAAAAAACGACATACTATACTATGTCGTCCGAAATTGAGAAAAAACGACATGTCGTCCAAAAAATTGAAAAACGACATACTATACTATGTCGTCCGAAATATTGAGAAAAAACGACATACTATATACTATGTCGAACGAAAAATTTTAAAAAACGACATACTATATATAGTATGTGGTCACAAAATAGAAAAAAACGACATGTCGTCCGAAAAATTTGAAAAAACGACATACTATAGTATGTCGTCCGAAATATTGAAAAAAACGACATACTATACTATGTCGTCGAAAAATTGAAAAAAACGACATACTATGTAATATGTGGTCAAAAAATAGAAGAAAACGACATGTCGTCCGAAAAATTTAAAAAAACGACATACTATAGTATGTCGTCCGAAATATTGAAAAAAACGACATACTATAGTATGTCGTCCGAAATATTGAAAAAAATGACATACTATACTATGTCGTTCGAAAAATGGAAAAAAACGACATATACTATGTCGTCGAAAAATTGAAAAAAACGACATACTATACTATGTCGTCCGAAATATTGAGAAGAAACGACATGTCCGAAATATTGAAAAAAACAACATACTATAGTATGTATTTCGGACGACTATGTCGTGCAAATATTGAGAAAAAACGACATACTATAGTCTGTGGTCGAAAAATTGAAAAAAATGACATACTATAGTTTGTCGTCGAAAAATTGAAAAAAACGACATACTATAGTTTGTCGTCAAAAAATTGAAAAAAACGACATATATAGTATGTCGTCCGAAATATTGAGAAAAAACGACATACTATACTATGTCGTCCGAAATATTGAAAAAAATGACATACTATACTATGTCGTTCGAAAAATGGAAAAAAACGACATGTTATACTATGTCGTCGAAAAATTGAAAAAAACGACATACTATACTATGTCGTCCCAAATTTTGAGAAAAAACGACATGTCGTCCGAAAAATTGAAAAAAACGACATACTATATACTATGTTGTATTGTATACTATGTCCGAAATATTGAAAAAAACAACATACTATAGTATGTCGTCGAAATATTGAGAAAAAACGACATACTATAGTATGTATTTCGGACGACTATGTCGTTCAAAATATTGAGAAAAAACGACATACTATAGTATGTCGTCCGAAAAATTGAAAAAAACGACATACTATATAATATGTCGTTCGAAAAATTGAAAAAAACGACATACAACATACTATGTCATACGAAAAATTGAAAAAAAACGACATACCATAGTATGTCGTCCGAAAAATTGAAAAAAACGACATACTATAGTATGTCGTCGAAAAATTGAAAAAAACGACATACTATATACTATGTCGTACGAAAAATTTAAAAAAACGACATACTATATATAGTATGTGGTCAAAAAATAGAAATAACGATATGTCGTCCGAAAAATTGAATAAAATGACATACTATACTATGTCGTTCGAAAAATTGAAAAAAACGACATACTATATAATATGTCGTTCGAAAATTGAAAAAAACGACATACCATAGTATGTCGTCCGAAAAATTGAAAAAAACGACATACTATAGTATGTGGTCGAAGAATTGAAAAAAATGACATACTATAGTATGTCGTCGAAAAATTGAAAAAAAACGACATACTATACTATGTCGTACGAAAATTAAAAAAACGACATACTATATATATGTGGTCAAAAATAGAAATAAACGATATGTCGTCCGAAAAATTGAATAAAATGACATACTATACTATGTCGTTCAAAAAATGAAAAAACGACATATTATACTGTCGTCAAAAAATTGAAAAAACGACATACTATACTATGTCGTCCGAAATATTGAGAAAAAACGACATGTCGTCCAAAAAATTGAAAAAAACGACATACAATACTATGTCGTCCGAAATATTGAAAAAAACGACATACTATACTATGTCGTCGAAAAATTGAAAAAAACGACATACTAAGTATGTCGTTCGAAAAATTGAAAAAAAACGACATACTAAGTATGTCGTCGAAATATTGAGAAAAAACGACATACTATAGTATGTCGTCCGAAAAATTGAAAAAAACGACATACTATACTATGTCGTTCGAAAAATTGAAAAAAACGACATACTATATACTATGTCGTACGAAAAATTTAAAAAAACGACATACTATATACTATGTCGTATATAGTATACTATGTCCGAAATATTGAAAAAAACAACATACTATAGTATGTCGTCGAAATATTGAGAAAAAACGACATACTATAGTATGTATTTCGGACGACTATGTCGTGCAAAATATTGAGAAAAAACGACATACTATAGTCTGTGGTCGAAAAATTGAAAAAAATGACACTATAGTTTCGTCGAAAAATTGAAAAAAACGACATACTATAGTTTGTCGTCGAAAAATTGAAAAAAAGACATACTATAGTAAGTCGTCCGAAAAATTGAAAAAAATGACATACTAAGTATGTGTTGAAAAATTGAAAAAAATGACATACTATAGTATGTCGTCCGAAAAATTTAAAAATCGACATACTATTGTATGTCGTCGAAATATTGAGAAAAAACGACATACTATACTATGACGTCCGAAAAATTGAAAAAAACGACATACTATATACTATGTCGTACGAAAAATTGAAAAAAACGACATACTAAGTATGTCGTCGAAATATTGAGAAAAAACGACATACTATAGTATGTCGTCCGAAAAATTGAAAAAAACGACATACTATACTATGTCGTTCGAAAAATTGAAAAAAACGACATACTATATAATATGTCATTCGAAAAATTGAAAAAAACAACATACAACATACTATGTCGTACGAAAAATTGAAAAAAACGACATACCATAGTATGTCGTCCGAAAAATTGAAAAAAACGACATACTATAGTATGTGGTCGAAAAATTGAAAAAAATGACATGTCGTCGAAAAATTGAAAAAAACGACATACTATATACTATGTCGTACGAAAAATTTAAAAAAACGACATACTATATATAGTATGTGGTCAAAAATAGAAATAAACGATATGTCGTCCGAAAAATTGAATAAAATGACATACTATACTATGTCGTTCGAAAAAATGAAAGAACCGACATACTATATAATATGTCGTTCGAAAAATTGAAAAAAACGACATACAACATACTATGTCGTACGAAAAATTGAAAAAAACGACATACCATAGTATGTCGTCCGAAAAATTGAAAAAAACGACATACTATAGTATGTCGTCGAAAAATTGAAAAAACGACATACTATATACTATGTCGTACGAAAAATTTAAAAAAACGACATACTATATATAGGTGGTCAAAAAATAGAAAAAAACGATATGTCGTCTGAAAAATTGAAAAAAATGACATACTATACTATGTCGTTCGAAAAATGGAAAAAAACGACATATTATACTATGTCGTCGAAAAATTGAAAAAAACGACATACTATACTATGTCGTCCGAAATATTGAGAACAAACGACATGTCCGAAAATTGAAAAAAACGACATACCATAGTATGTATTTCGGACGACTATGTCGTGCAAAATATTGAGAAAAACGACATACTATAGTCTGTGGTCGAAAAATTGAAAAAATGACATACTATAGTTTGTCGTCGAAAAATTGAAAAAACGACATTCTATAGTTTGTCGTCAAAAATTGAAAAAAACGACATACTATAGTATGTCGTCCGAAATATTGAGAAAAAACGACATACTATACTATGTCGTCCGAAAATTGAAAAAAATGACATACTATACTATGTCGTTCGAAAAATGGAAAAACGACATGTTATAGTATGTCGTCGAAAAATTGAAAAAAACGACATACTATACTATGTCGTCCGAAATATTGAGAAAAAACGACATGTCGTCCGAAAAATTGAAAAAAACGACAAACTATAGTATGTATTTCGGACGACTATGTCGTGCAAAATATTGAGAAAAAACGACATACTATAGTATGTCGTCCGAAAATTGAAAAAAACGACATACTATATACTATGTCGTTCGAAAAATTGAAAAAAACGACATACTAAGTATGTCGTCGAAATATTGAGAAAAAACGACATACTATAGTATGTCGTCCGAAAAATTGAAAAAAACGACATACTATACTATGTCGTTCGAAAAATTGAAAAAAACGACATACTATATAATATGTCATTCGAAAAATTGAAAAAAACGACATACAACATACTATGTCGTACGAAAAATTGAAAAAAACGACATACCATAGTATGTCGTCCGAAAAATTGAAAAAAACGACATACTATAGTATGTGGTCAAAAAATAGAAAAAAACGACATGTCGTCCGAAAAATTGAAAAAAACGACATACTATATACTATGTCGTACGAAAAATTTAAAAAAACGACATACTATATATAGTATGTGGTCAAAAAATAGAAATAAACGATATGTCGTCCGAAAAATTGAATAAAATGACATACTATACTATGTCGTTCGAAAAATTGAAAGAACCGACATACTATATAATAGTCGTTCGAAAAATTGAAAAAAACGACATACAACATACTATGTCGTACGAAAAATTGAAAAAAACGACATACCATAGTATGTCGTCCGAAAAATTGAAAAAAACGACATACTATAGTATGTGGTCGAAAAATTGAAAAAAATGACATACTATAGTATGTCGTCGAAAAATTGAAAAAAACGACATACTATATACTATGTCGTACGAAAAATTTAAAAAAACGACATACTATATAGTATGTGGTCAAAAAATAGAAAAAAACGATATGTCGTCCGAAAAATTGAAAAAAATGACATACTATACTATGTCGTTCGAAAAATGGAAAAAAACGACATATTATACTATGTCGTCGAAAAATTGAAAAAAACGACATACTATACTATGTCGTCCGAAATATTGAGAACAAACGACATGTCCGAAATTGAAAAAAACGACATACCATAGTATGTATTTCGGACGACTATGTCGTGCAAAATATTGAGAAAAAACGACATACTATAGTCTGTGGTCGAAAAATTGAAAAAAAACATACTATAGTTTGTCGTCGAAAAATTGAAAAAAACGACATACTATAGTTTGTCGTCAAAAAATTGAAAAAAAACGACATACTATAGTATGTCGTCCGAAATATTGAGAAAAAACGACATACTATACTATGTCGTCCGAAATATTGAAAAAAATGACATACTATACTATGTCGTTTCGAAAAATGGAAAAAAACGACATGTTATACTATGTCGTCGAAAAATTGAAAAAAACGACATACTATACTATGTCGTCCCAAATTTTGAGAAAAAACAACATGTCGTCCGAAAAATTGAAAAAAACGACATACTATATACTATGTCGTATATAGTATACTATGTCCGAAAAATTTAAAAAAACGACATACTATAGTATGTATTTCGGACGACTATGTCGTGCAAAATATTGAGAAA
This sequence comes from Poeciliopsis prolifica, assembly GCF_027474105.1. Taxonomy (NCBI): domain Eukaryota; kingdom Metazoa; phylum Chordata; class Actinopteri; order Cyprinodontiformes; family Poeciliidae; genus Poeciliopsis; species Poeciliopsis prolifica. The sequence continues at coordinate 12,783 of NW_026562673.1, forward strand.
AAACGACATACTATAGTATGTCGTCCGAAAAATTGAAAAAAACGACATACTATATAATATGTCGTTCGAAAAATTGAAAAAAACGACATACTAAGTATGTCGTCGAAATATTGAGGAAAAACGACATACTGTAGTATGTCGTCCGAAAAATTGAAAAAAACGACATACTATACTATGTCGTTCGAAAAATTGAAAAAAACGACATACTATATAATATGTCATTCGAAAAATTGAAAAAAACGACATACAACATACTATGTCGTACGAAAAATTGAAAAAAACGACATACCATAGTATGTCGTCCGAAAAATTGAAAAAAACGACATACTATAGTATGTGGTCGAAAAATTGAAAAAAATGACATGTCGTCGAAAAATTGAAAAAAACGACATACTATATACTATGTCGTACGAAAAATTTAAAAAAACGACATACTATATATAGTATGTGGTCAAAAAATAGAAATAAACGATATGTCGTCCGAAAAATTGAATAAAATGACATACTATACTATGTCGTTCGAAAAATTGAAAGAACCGACATACTATAATATGTCGTTCGAAAAATTGAAAAAAACGACATACAACATACTATGTCGTACGAAAAATTGAAAAAACGACATATAGTATGTCGTCCGAAAATTGAAAAAAACGACATACTATAGTATGTGGTCGAAAATTGAAAAAAACGACATACTATAGTATGTCGTCCGAAAAATTTAAAAAAACGACATACTATACTATGTCGTTCGAAAAATGGAAAAAAACGACATACTATATACTATGTCGTACGAAAAATTTAAAAAAACGCCATACTATATATAGTATGTGGTCAAAAAAGAAATAAACGATATGTCGTACGAAAAATTGAAAAAAATGACATACTACACTATGTCGTTCAAAAATGAAAAAAAACGACATATTATACTATGTCGTCGAAAAATTGAAAAAAACGACATACTATACTATGTCGTCCGAAATATTGAAAAAAAATGACATACTAAGTATGTCGTCGAAATATTGAGAAAAAACGACATACTATACTATGTCGTTCGAAAAATTGAAAAAAACGACATACTATATACTATGTCGTACGAAAAATTGAAAAAAACGACATACTACAGTATGTCGTCCGAAAAATTGAAAAAAACGACATACTATAGTATGTGGTCGAAAAATTGAAAAAAATGACATACTATACTGTCGTTCGAAAAATTGAAAAAAACGACATATATACTATGTCGTACGAAAAATTTAAAAAAACGACATACTATATATAGTATGTGGTCAAAAAATAGAAAAAAACGATATGTCGTTCGAAAAATTGAAAAAAACGACATACTATATACTATGTCGTACGAAAAATTGAAAAAAACGACATACTATAGTATGTCGTCCGAAAAATTGAAAAAAACGACATACTATAGTATGTGGTCGAAAAATTTAAAAAAATGACATACTATACTGTCGTTCGAAAAATTGAAAAAAACGACATACTATACTATGTCGTACGAAAAATTTAAAAAAACGACATACTATATATAGTATGTGTTCAAAAAATAGAAAAAAACGATATGTCGTCCGAAAAATTGAAAAAAATGACATACTATACTATGTCGTTCGAAAAATGGAAAAAAACGACATATTATACTATGTCGAAAAATTGAAAAAAACGACATACTATACTATGTCGTCCGAAATATTGAGAAAAAACGACATGTCGTCCAAAAAATTGAAAAAAACGACATACTATACTATGTCGTCCGAAAAATTGAAAAAAACGACATACTATATACTATGTCGAACGAAAAATTTTAAAAAACGACATACTATATATAGTATGTGGTCACAAAATAGAAAAAAACGACATGTCCGAAAAATTTAAAAAAACGACATACTATAGTATGTCGTCCGAAATATTGAAAAAAACGACATACTATACTATGTCATCGAAAAATTGAAAAAAACGACATACTATATATAGTATGTAGTCAAAAAATAGAAAAAAACGACATGTCGTCCGAAAAATTTAAAAAAACGACATACTATAGTATGTCGTCCAAAATATTGAAAAAAACGACATACTATAGTATGTCGTCCGAAATATTGAAAAAAATGACATACTATACTATGTCGTTCGAAAATGGAAAAAAACGACATATTATACTATGTCGTCGAAAAATTGAAAAAAACGACATACTATACTATGTCGTCCGAAATATTGAGAAGAAACGACATGTCCGAAATATTGAAAAAAACAACATACTATAGTATGTATTTCGGACGACTATGTCGTGCAAAATATTGAGAAAAAACGACATACTATAGTCTGTGGTCGAAAAATTGAAAAAAATGACATACTATAGTTTGTCGTCGAAAAATTGAAAAAAACGACATACTATAGTTTTGTCGTCAAAAAATTGAAAAAAACGACATACTATAGTATGTCGTCCGAAATATTGAGAAAAAACGACATACTATACTATGTCGTCCGAAATATTGAAAAAAATGACATACTATACTATGTCGTTCGAAAAATGGAAAAAAACGACATGTTATACTATGTCGTCGAAAAATTGAAAAAAACGACATACTATACTATGTCGTCCCAAATTTTGAGAAAACGACATGTCGTCCGAAAAATTGAAAAAAACGACATACTATATACTATGTTGTATATATACTATGTCCGAAATATTGAAAAAAACAACATACTATAGTATGTCGTCGAAATATTGAGAAAAAACGACATACTATAGTATGTATTTCGGACGACTATGTCGTTCAAATATTGAGAAAAAACGACATACTATAGTATGTCGTCCGAAAAATTGAAAAAAACGACATACTATATAATATGTCGTTCGAAAAATTGAAAAAAACGACATACAACATACTATGTCATACGAAAAATTGAAAAAAACGACATACCATAGTATGTCGTCCGAAAAATTGAAAAAAACGACATCTATAGTATGTCGTCGAAAAATTGAAAAAAACGACATACTATATACTATGTCGTACGAAAAATTTAAAAAAACGACATACTATATATAGTATGTGGTCAAAAAATAGAAATAAACGATATGTCGTCCGAAAAATTGAAAAAAATGACATACTATACTATGTCGTTCGAAAAATTGAAAAAAACGACATACTATATAATATGTCGTTCGAAAAATTGAAAAAAACGACATACCATAGTATGTCGTCCGAAAAATTGAAAAAAACGACATACTATAGTATGTGGTCGAAAAATTGAAAAAAATGACATACCATAGTATGTCGTCCGAAAAATTGAAAAAAACGACATACTATATACTATGTCGTACGAAAAATTTAAAAAAACGACATACTATATATAGTATGTGGTCAAAAAATAGAAAAAAACGACATGTCGTCAGAAAAATTTAAAAAAACGACATACTATAGTATGTCGTCCGAAAAATTGAAAAAAACGACATACTATACTATGTCGTTCGAAAAATTGAAAAAAACGACATACTATATATATGTCGTTCGAAAAATTGAAAAAAACGACATACAACATACTATGTCGTACGAAAAATTGAAAAAAAAGACATACCATAGTATGTCGTCCGAAAAAATTGAAAAAAACGACATACTATAGTATGTGGTCGAAAAATTGAAAAAAATGACATACTATAGTATGTCGTCGAAAAATTGAAAAAAACGACATACTATATACTATGTCGTACGAAAAATTTAAAAAAACGACATACTATATATAGTATGTGGTCAAAAAATAGAAAAAAACGATATGTCGTCCGAAAAATTGAAAAAAATGACATACTATACTATGTCGTTCGAAAAATGGAAAAAAACGACATATTATACTATGTCGTCGAAAAATTGAAAAAAACGACATACTATACTATGTCGTCCGAAATATTGAGAAAAAACGACATGTCGTCCAAAAAATTGAAAAAAACGACATACTATACTATGTCGTCCGAAATATTGAGAAAAAACGACATACTATATACTATGTCGAACGAAAAATTTTAAAAAACGACATACTATATATATGTGGTCAAAAATAGAAAAAAACGACATACTATAGTATGTATTTCGGACGACTATGTCGTGCAAAATATTGAGAAAAAACGACATACTATAGTCTGTGGTCGAAAAATTGAAAAAAACATACTATAGTTAGTCGTCGAAAAATTGAAAAAAATGACATACTATATATAGTAAGTCGTCGAAAAATTGAAAAAAACGACATACTAAGTATGTGGTTGAAAAATTGAAAAAAACGACATACTATAGTATGTCGTCCGAAAAATTTAAAAAAACGACATACTATTGTATGTCGTCGAAATATTGAGAAAAAACGACATACTATACTATGTCGTCCGAAAAATTGAAAAAAACGACATACTATACTATGTCGTTCGAAAAATTGAAAAAAACGACATACTATAGTATGTTGTCCGAAAAATTGAAAAAAATGACATACTATAGTGTCGTTCGAAAAATTGAAAAAAACGACATACTACATACTATGTCGTACGAAAAATTGAAAAAGACGACATACCATAGTATGTCGTCCGAAAAATTGAAAAAAACGACATACTATAGTATGTGGTCGAAAAATTTAAAAAAATGACATACTATAGTATGTCGTCGAAAAATTGAAAAAAACGACATACTATATACTATGTCGAACGAAAAATTTTAAAAACGACATACTATATATAGTATGTGGTCAAAAAATAAAAAAACGACATACTATAGTATGTATTTCGGACGACTATGTCGTGCAAAATATTGAGAAAAAACGACATACTATAGTCTGTGGTCGAAAAATTGAAAAAAATGACACTATAGTTTGTCGTCGAAAAATTGAAAAATACGACATACTATAGTTTGTCGTCGAAAAATTGAAAAAAACGACATACTCGTCCGAAAAATTGAAAAAAACGACATACTAAGTATGTGGTTGAAAAATTGAAAAAAATGACATACTATAGTATGTCGTCCGAAAAATTTAAAAAAACGACATACTATTGTATGTCGTCCGAAAAATTGAAAAAAAACGACATACTATACTATGTTGTCCGAAAAATTGAAAAAAATGACATACTATAGTGTCGTTCGAAAAATTGAAAAAAACGACATACTACATACTATGTCGTACGAAAAATTGAAAAAAAAACGACATACCATAGTATGTCGTCCGAAAAATTGAAAAAAACGACATACTATAGTATGTCGTCAAAAATTGAAAAAACGACATACTATAGTATGTCGTATGAAAAATTTAAAAAAACGACATACTATTGTATGTCGTCGAAATATTGAAAAAAGCGACATACTATAGTATGACGTCCGAAAAATTGAAAAAAACGACATACTATATACTATGTCGTACAAAAAATTGAAAAAAACGACATACTATAGTATGTCGTCCGAAATATTGAGAAAAAGCGACATACTATGTGGTCGAAAAAAACGACATACTAAGTATGTGGTCAAAAATTGAAAAAAATGACATACTATATAGTATGTCGTCCGAAAAATTTTAAAAAACGACATACTATTGTATGTTGTCGAAATATTGAAAAAAACGACATACTATAGTATGTCGTCCGAAAAATTGAAAAAAACGACATAGTATGTGGTCGAAAAATTGAAAAAAATGACATACTATACTGTCGTTCGAAAAATTGAAAAAAACGACATACTACATACTATGTCGTACGAAAAATTTAAAAAAACGACATACTATAGTATGTCGTCCGAAATATTGAAAAAAATGACATACTATACTATGTCGTTCGAAAAATGGAAAAAAACGACATACTATACTATGTCGTCCGAAATATTGAGAAAAAACGACATGTCATCCAAAAAATTGAAAAAAACGACATACTATACTATGTCGTCCGAAATATTGAAAAAACGACATACTATACCATGTCGTCGAAAAATTGAAAAAAACGACATACTATATACTATGTCGTACGAAAAATTGAAAAAAACGACATACTATATATAGTATGGTCAAAAAATAGAAAAATTCATGTCGTCCGAAAAATTTAAAAAAACGACATACTATAGTATGTCGTCCGAAATATTGAAAAAAATGACATACTATACTATGTCGTTCGAAAAATGGAAAAAAACGACATATTATACTATGTCGTCGAAAAATTGAAAAAAACGACATACTATACTAGGTCGTCCGAAATATTGAGAAAAAACGACATGTCCGAAAAATTGAAAAAAACGACATACCATAGTATGTATTTCGGACGACTATGTCGTGCAAAATATTGAGAAAAAACGACATACTATAGTCTGTGGTCGAAAAATTGAAAAAAACGACATACTATAGTATGTCGTCGAAATATTGAGAAAAAACGACATACTATAGTATGTCGTCCGAAATATTGAAAAAAATGACATACTATACTATGTCGTTCGAAAAATGTAAAAAAACGACATGTTATACTATGTCGTCGAAAAATTGAAAAAAACGACATACTATATACTATGTCGTATATAGTATACTATGTCCGAAATATTGAAAAAAACGACATACTAAGTATGTGGTCGAAAAATTGAAAAAAATGACATACTATATAGTATGTCGTCCGAAATATTGAGAAAAAACGACATGTCATCCAAAAAATTTTAAAAAACGACATACTATACTATGTCGTCCGAAATATTGAAAAAAACGACATACTATACTATGTCGTCGAAAAATTGAAAAAAACGACATACTATATACTATGTCGTACGAAAAATTTAAAAAAACGACATACTATATATAGTATGTGGTCAAAAAATAGAAAAATTCATATCGTCCGAAAAATTTAAAAAACGACATACTATAGTATGTCGTCCGAAATATTGAAAAAAACGACATACTATACTATGTCGTCGAAAAATTGAAAAAAACGACATACTATAAACTATGTCGTACGAAAAATTGAAAAAAACGACATACTATATATAGTATGTGGTCAAAAAATAGAAAAAAACATGTCGTCCGAAAAATTTTAAAAAACGACATACTATAGTATGTCGTCCGAAATATTCAAAAAAATGACATACTATACTATGTCGTTCGAAAAATGGAAAAAAACGACATATTATACTATGTCGTCGAAAAATTGAAAAAAACGACATACTATACTAGGTCGTCCGAAATATTGAGAAAAAACGACATGTCCGAAAAATTGAAAAAAACGACATACCATAGTATGTATTTCGGACGACTATGTCGTGCAAAATATTGAGAAAAAACGACATACTATAGTCTGTGGTCGAAAAATTGAAAAAAACGACATACTATAGTTTGTCGTCGAAAAATTGAAAAAAAACGACATACTATAGTCTGTGGTCGAAAAATTGAAAAAAACGACATACTATAAACTATGTCGTACGAAAAATTGAAAAAAACGACATACTATATAGTATGTGGTCAAAAAGAAAAAAACATGTCGTCCGAAATATTGAGAAAAAACGACATACTATAGTATGTCGTCCGAAATATTGAAAAAAATGACATACTATACTATGTCGTCGAAAAATTGAAAAAAACGACATACTATATATAGTATGTGGTCAAAAAATAGAAAAAAACATGTCGTCCGAAATATTGAGAAAAATGACATACTATACTATGTCGTTCGAAAAATGGAAAAAAACGACATGTTATACTATGTCGTCGAAAAATTGAAAAAAACGACATACTATACTATGTCGTCCCAAATTTTGAGAAAAAACGACATGTCGTCCAAAAAATTGAAAAAAACGACATACTATATACTATGTCGTATATATACTATGTCTGAAATATTGAAAAAAACAACATACTATAGTATGTCGTCGAAATATTGAGAAAAAACGACATACTATAGTATGTATTTCGGACGACTATGTCGTGCAAAATATTGAGAAAAAACGACATACTATAGTCTGTGGTCGAAAAATTGAAAAAAACGACATACTATAGTATGTCGTCCGAAATATTGAAAAAAATGACATACTATACTATGTCGTTCGAAAAATGGAAAAAAACGACGTTATACTATGTCGTCGAAAAATTGAAAAAAACGACATACTATACTATGTCGTCCCAAATTTTGAGAAAAAACGACATGTCGTCCCAAAAATTGAAAAGAACGACATACTATATACTATGTCGTATATAGTATACTATGTCCGAAATATTGAAAAAAACAACATACTATAGTATGTCGTCGAAATATTGAGAAAAAACGACATACTATAGTATGTATTTCGGACGACTATGTCGTGCAAAATATTGAGAAAAAACGACATACTATAGTCTGTGGTCGAAAAATTGAAAAAAATGACAATATAGTTTGTCGTCGAAAAATTGAAAAAAACGACATACTATAGTTTGTCGTCGAAAAATTGAAAAAAACGACATACTAAGTATGTGGTTGAAAAATTGAAAAAAATGACATACTATAGTATGTCGTCCGAAAAATTTAAAAAAACGACATACTATTGTATGTCGTCGAAATATTGAGAAAAACGACATACTATACTATGTCGTCCGAAAAATTGAAAAAAATGACATACTATATACTATGTCGTACGAAAAATTGAAAAAAAACGACATACTATAGTATGTTGTCCGAAAAATTGAAAAAAACGACATACTATTGTATGTCGTTGAAAAATTGAATAAAACGACATATGTCGTCCGAAAATTTGAAAAAACGACATACTATAGTATGTCGTTCGAAATATTGAAAAAAACGACATACTATAGTAAGTCGTCCGAAAAATTGAAAAAAATGACATACTATAGTATGTCGTCCGAAAAATTGAAAAAAACAACATATTATAGTATGTGGTCGAAAAATTTAAAAAAATGACATACTATAGTATGTCATCGAAAAATTGAAAAAAACGACATATGTCGTCCGAAAAATTGAAAAAAACGACATACTATACTATGTCGTTCGAAAAATTGAAAAAAACGACATACTATATACTATGTCATACGAAAAATTAAAAAAAACGACATACTATAGTATGTCGTCCGAAATATTGAAAAAAACGACATACTATACTATGTCGTCGAAAAATTGAAAAAAACGACATACTATATATAGTATGTGGTCAAAAAATAGAAAAAACGACATATCGTCCGAAAAATTTAAAAAAACGACAAACTATACTATGTCGTCGAAAAATTGAAAAAAACGACATACTATACTATGTCGTCTGAAATTTTGAGAAAAAACGACATGTCGTCCGAAAAATTGAAAAAAACGACATACTATATACTATGTCGTATATAGTATACTATGTCCGAAATATTGAAAAAAACTACATGTCGTCCAAAAAATTGAAAAAAACAAAATACTATACTATGTCGTCGAAAAATTGAAAAAAACGACATACTATAGTATGTATTTCGGACGACTATGTCGTACAAAATATTGAGAAAAAACGACATACTATATAGTCTGTGGTCGAAAAATGGAAAAAAATGACACTATAGTTTGTCGTCGAAAAATTGAAAAAAAAATATTGAGAAAAAACGACATACTATAGTAAGTCGTCCGAAAAATTGAAAAAAACGACATACTAAGTATGTGGTTGAAAAATTGAAAAAAATGACATACTATTGTATGTCGTCGAAATATTGAGAAAAAACGACATACTATATACTATGTCGTTCGAAAAATTGAAAAAAACGACATACTATATACTATGTCGTACGAAAAATTGAAAAAAACGACATACTATAGTATGTCGTCCGAAAAATTGAAAAAAATGACATACTATAGTGTCGTTCGAAAAATTGAAAAAACGACATACTACATACTATGTCGTCCGAAAATTTGAAAAAAACGACTACTATAGTATGTCGTTCGAAAAATTGAAAAAAACGACATACTATATACTATGTCGTACGAAAAATTGAAAAAAACGACATACTATAGTATGTGGTCGAAAAATAAAAAAAAATGACATACTATAGTATGTCGTCGAAAAATTGAAAAAAACGACATATGTCGTCCGAAAATTTGAAAAAAACGACATACTATGTCGTTCGAAAAATTGAAAAAAACGACATACTAAATATGTCGTACGAAAAATTAAAAAAAACGACATACTATAGTATGTCGTCCGAAATATTGAAAAAAACGACATACTATACTATGTCGTCGAAAAATTGAAAAAAACGACATACTATATATAGTATGTGGTCAAAAAATAGAAAAAAATGACATGTCGTCCGAAAAATTTAAAAAACGACAAACTATACTATGTCGTCGAAAAATTGAAAAAAACGACATACTATACTATGTCGTCCGAAATTTTGAGAAAAAACGACATGTCGTCCGAAAAATTGAAAAAAACGACATACTATATACTATGTCGTATATAGTATACTATGTCCGAAATATTGAAAAAAACAACATACGTCGAAATATTGAGAAAAAACGACATACTATAGTATGTATTTCGGACGACTATGTCGTGCAAAATATTGAGAAAAAACGACATACTATAGTCTGTGGTCGAAAAATGGAAAAAAATGACACTATAGTTTGTCGTCCGAAAAATTGAAAAAAACGACATACTAAGTATGTGGTCGAAAAATTGAAAAAAATGACATACATTGTATGTCGTCGAAATATTGAGAAAAAACGACATACTATATACTATGTCGTTCGAAAAATTGAAAAAAACGACATACTATATACTATGTCGTACGAAAAATTGAAAAAAACGACAGTATGTCGTCCGAAAAATTGAAAAAAATGACATACTATAGTGTCGTTCGAAAAATTGAAAAAAACGACATACTACATACTATGTCGTCCGAAAATTTGAAAAAAAACGACATACTATACTATGTCGTTCGAAAAATTGAAAAAAACGACATACTATATACTATGTCGTTCGAAAAATTGAAAAAAACGACATACTATATACTATGTCGTACGAAAAATTGAAAAAAACGACATACTATAGTATGTCGTCCGAAAAATTGAAAAAAATGACATACTATATTGTCGTTCGAAAAATTGAAAAAACGACATACTACATACTATGTCATCCGAAAATTTGAAAAAAACGACATACTATACTATGTCGTTCGAAAAATTGAAAAAAACGACATACTATATACTATGTCGTACGAAAAATTTAAAAAAACGACATACCATAGTATGTCGTCCGAAAAATTGAAAAAAACGACATACTATAGTATGTGGTCGAAAAATTAAAAAATGACATACTATAGTATGTCGTCGAAAAATTGAAAAAAACGACATATGTCGTCCGAAAATTTGAAAAAAACGACATACTATGTCGTTCGAAAAATTGAAAAAAACGACATACTATATACTATGTCGTACGAAAAATTAAAAAAAACGACATACTATAGTATGTCGTCCGAAATATTGAAAAAAACAACATACTATACTATGTCGTCGAAAAATTGAAAAAAACGACATACTATATATAGTATGTGGTCAAAAAATAGAAAAAAACGACATGTCGTCCGAAAAATTTAAAAAAACGACAAACTATACTATGTCGTCGAAAAATTTAAAAAAACGACATACTATACTATGTCGTCCGAAATTTTGAGAAAAAACGACATGTCGTCCGAAAAATTGAAAAAAACGACATACTATATACTATGTCGTATATAGTATACTATGTCCGAAAAATTGAAAAAAACGACATACTACATACTATGTCGTCCGAAAATTTGAAAAAAACGACATACTATAGTATGTCGTTCGAAAAATTGAAAAAAACGACATACTATATACTATGTCGTACGAAAAATTTAAAAAAACGACATACCATAGTATGTCGTCCGAAAAATTGAAAAAAACGACATACTATACTATGTCGTTCGAAAAATTGAAAAAAACGACATACTATATACTATGTCGTACGAATTTAAAAAAACGACATACCATAGTATGTCGTCCGAAAAATTGAAAAAAACGACATACTATAGTATGTCGTATGAAAAATTTAAAAAAACGACATACTATTGTATGTCGTCGAAATATTGAGAAAAAACGACATAATAAGTATGTCGTTTTTTGAAAAAAAACGACATACTATATACTATGTCGTACGAAAAATTGAAAAAAACGACATACTATAGTATGTCGTCCGAAATATTGAGAAAAAGCGACATACTATAGTATGACATCCGAAAAATAGAAAAAAACGACATACTATATACTATGTCGTACGAAAAATTGAAAAAAACGACATAGTATAGTATGTCGTCCGAAATATTGAGAAAAAGCGACATACTATGTGGTCGAAAAAAACGACATACTAAGTATGTGGTCGAAAAATTGAAAAAAATGATATACTATATAGTATGTCGTCCGAAATATTGAAAAAAATGACATACTATACTATGTCGTTCGAAAAATGGAAAAAACCGACATATTATACTATGTCGTCGAAAAATTGAAAAAAACGACATACTATACTATGTCGTCCGAAATATTGAAAAAAACGACATACTATACTATGTCGTCGAAAAATTGAAAAAAACGACATACTATAAACTATGTCGTACGAAAAATTGAAAAAAACGACATACTATACTATGTCGTCCGAAATTTTGAGAAAACACGACATGTCGTCCGAAAAATTGAAAAAAACGACATACTATATACTATGTCGTATATAGTATACTATGTCCGAAATATTGAAAAAAACAACATACTATTGTATGTCGTCGAAATTTGAGAAAAAACGACATACTATAGTATGTATTTCGGACGACTATGTCGTGCAAAATATTGAGAAAAAACGACATACTATAGTCTGTGGTCGAAAAATGGAAAAAATGACACTATAGTTTGTCGTCGAAAAATTGAAAAAAACGACATACTATAGTATGTCGTCCAAAATATTGAGAAAAAACGACATACTATAGTAAGTCGTCCGAAAAATTGAAAAAAACGACATACTAAGTATGTGGTCGAAAAATTGAAAAAAATGACATACTATTGTATGTCGTCGAGATATTGAGAAAAACGACATACTATATACTATGTCGTTCGAAAAATTGAAAAAAACGACATACTATATACTATGTCGTACGAAAAATTGAAAAAAACGACATACTATATATAGTATGTGGTCAAAAAATAGAAAAAAACGACATGTCGTCCGAAAAATTGAAAAAAACGACATACCATAGTATGTATTTCGGACGACTATGTCGTGCAAAATATTGAGAAAAAACGACATGTCGTCCAAAAAATTGAAAAAAACGACATACTATAGTATGTCGTTGAAAAATTGAAAAAAACGACATACAACATACTATGTCGTCCGAAATATTGAAAAACGACATACTATAGTATGTCGTCTGAAAAATTTTAAAAAACGACATACTATTTTATGTCGTCGAAATATTGAGAAAAAACGACATACTATATAGTATGTCGTCCGAAAAATTGAAAAAAACAACATACTAAGTATGTCGTTTTTTGAAAAAAACAACATACTATAGTATGTCGTCCGAAAAATTGAAAAAAACCACATACTATAGTATGTCGTCATAAATATTGAGAAAAAGCGACATACTATAGTATGACGTCCGAAAAATTGAAAAAAATGACATACTATATACCATGTCGTCCGAAATATTGAGAAAAAGCGACATACTATAGTATGTCGTCCGAAATATTGAAAAAAGCGACATGCTATGTGGTCGAAAAAACAACATACTAAGTATGTGGTTGAAAAATTGAAAAAATGACATACTATAGTATGTCGTCTGAAAAATTTAAAAAAACGACATACTATAGTATGTGGTCAAAAAATTTAAAAAAACGACATACTATAGTATGTCGTCCGAAAAATTGAAAAAAACGACATACTATACTATGTTGTTCGAAAAATTGAAAAAAAAACGACATACTACATACTATGTCGTACGAAAAATTGAAAAAAACGACATACCATAGTATGTCGTCCGAAAAATTGAAAAAAACGACATACTATAGTATGTGGTCGAAAAATTGAAAAAAACGACATATGTCGTCCGAAAAATTGAAAAAAACGACATACTATATACTATGTCGTACGAAAAATTGAAAAAAACGACATACTATAGTATGTCGTCCGAAATATTGAGAAAAAGCGACATACTATATACTATGTCGTACGAAAAATTGAAAAAAACGACATACTATAGTATGTCGTCCGAAATATTGAGAAAAAGCGACATACTATGTGGTCGAAAAAAACAACATACTAAGTATGTGGTCGAAAAATTGAAAAAAATGACATACTATAGTATGTCGTTGAAAAATTGAAAAAAACGACATACTATAACTATGTCGTCCGAAATATTGAGAAAAAGCGACATACTATGTGGTCGAAAAAAACAACATACCAAGTATGTGGTTTGTAACGCTCACTGAGGCTAGGCGCCTGACTACAGCCAAATATAGCAATAGGCAATCAGAAGGGTTCGCCTGAGGAGCCGTGCATGTGAATAAAACACCAACAGACAGGTTGTAAGTTTAAGTCATTGTATTCAAAAGCATATCTTTGCATATATTTAGGGAGGTATTCAATAATAATAATATATATTTGTATTTTCCTATGAGTATAAACAATAATTACAACAAGAAGACAACAACAAAAATAAATCAATAATTAAACAAATAAATAAATAAATCCCGATAACACCCAAGAGTTCTTTTTCTCATTCAAGTCCAGTACTTTACATGCAGAGTGATTAATGATCCACCAATCACAGTCTGACTAGGTCCTTTTGTTTTCCCTAGTCCATGATCCAGGGCTATAGGTCCAGAGAACTAAAGCAATTTGGTCCAAGTTAGTCCTACCGCAAAGCTGCGGTGATCTGGTAGCTCACCATCCTGGGTTGAAACCGGGGGTGGAAAAAAAACCTGACCTAAACAAGGTCATAAATAAAACAAATTAGCATGTAACAGGCTTAATCTGCTATTTGAGACACATAAACATTCATTACAAAAAATAGTTATATTCCATAAAGTACTTATCAGAAATGATTCAAATGAGTTTCAAATTAATCACATTAATGTTACAGATTAGAATCAAGTAACAGATCAAGTAGTCAGAGATCTAGTAAAATCACAGATCTAATAAAGTCACAGATCTAATAAAGTCACAGATCTAATAAAGTCACAGATCTAATAAAGTGCACTTTCAAGTTGTATCCAAGTTTAATTGACATTAAAGTCAATTAAACTTAATTGACTTAATTACTACTTCAAATAGTTTTTTTTTTCTGTTTTGTTGCGCAACCCTAAAGAAATTAACCAATTCCAAAGTTCCATTGGCAGTTAACAAAATCAATGAAAAGTAACTAAAAGTATCCGTAAAGGGCAAATTTACAAAAATCAAAAGGTTTGCTTAATTCATTGAGAATATATATTCTATTCGGCCACAAAATTAACAAAGAAAGAATGATCTTTTAGTTTACAAGACCATTCTAAAACGCCAGTACATCATTTTAAGTGGGCGTGTCGCCACCGCATTTCTACTATACAAAAAAAACAAAAGACGTAAAATAAACGACTCACCGTCGAGCAGTTGTCAGACTATACCCAATATAATCCTTCGGCTGTGTTAATTGGGCTCGATTTTGCAATATTCTTCAGCGATTTAGGAAAACGCCAACACCAGCAGCCAGCCACAGCGACAGCAGCAAAAGCAATTGAGCAGATCCGAGTGCAGTTCTGACCCCGAATTTAAAGCGTGCTGTCCGGTTTGACCCGCCAAAATAAAATACGGGGTTATTATTTTGTGCAGGCTACACTCTCCCCTCCTGATCCCATGTACGTCCTCGCACATGTAGTAGGCTGGCAGCAGATAGGTGGCTGGCTGGGGTATGAAGCAAATCAACTGCTCTTCTTCATCTGCTTGATGGGCGAAGGAAAAAGCAGAACTCAATCCATGAAGCAAAGTCTGGATGCTTTTCAATAATGGGTTGCCAGGTTTAGTATACTGTAGCCGAGCTGGTGGATGTCTTGTACGGCTGGAACGTCTCAGGGGTTGGTCTTCAGTATCCAGAGCTACTGATTCCACTGGTTCTTGAGGTTCTTCAGCATAGCTGGAAATGTCTGGCACATCAAGCTCTTGTATGTCAAGTCCTGCCTTGTCAGATTCTGGCGTATCAGGATCCAGAGAGAGACTTCCATCAGCTCTGGAGACCTCTGCAGAAGTGATTTGTCCAGAATCAATTTCAGGTTCCTCACTGCCTGTTGCTAGTTGTTCCTTTTCAACAGTTGTGGTTCCTTCCACAGGTTTTGGTTCATCTTCCTCAGTGTCCCGGTCTTCTTCAGTGACAGGTCCTGGGAATTGTGTGAAGTCGACAGGCTGCTCAGCAGGAGGTAGATCAAGGTCAATTGTAAATTTGACAGGTTCAAAAGATAGTGGAATGTGCAGAGGTGGATTGATTAGTTCATCCTCTGCTTGGTCATCATCAGCAGCAGGTACTGGGGAAAACACAGGAGATTTGTTTTTGTCTCTGGTAGGTATTTCCTCCTCAGGAACTGGTAAGTACCCACATGGTAATAAAAGGTCTCGATGTAGGGTTCTTAGTGGTTTGTCTTGGCTTTCTGGTCTGACTGTGTACACAGGAAGATTGCCGGCTTTCTTCACAACAATATACACAGATGACTCCCATTTATCTGCGAGCTTGTGCTTCCCTCTTAGTCGCACATTTCCTCACCAATACTCTGTCTCCAATGTCCAGGTCTGATGCAGTAACTTTTCGATCAAATCGAGTCTTGTTACGTTGCATCACCTTAGCTGAGTTCCTACTAGCCAGTTTATAGCTTTCCTCCAGGTGGGACTTTAACTTCTGCACATACTGCGTATGGGAGGTAAATCCGTCCCTACTCAATGGCAGTCCAAAGGCTAAGTCCACTGGTAGGCGAGGTTGGCGTCCAAACATCAGCTCATATGGTGAGTATCCTGTAACATTGTTTTTCGTGCAATTGTAGGCATGCACTAGCGGTTTTACAAGTCTTTCCAATGAGTTTTTTCCTTTTCGGTTAACGTTCCCAACATGTCCAGCAGTGTCCGATTAAAACGCTCAACAGGGTTTCCTCTTGGATGGTATGGAGTGGTTCTTATTTTGTGGATATTGACCATCTTGCAGAGCTCTCGAATGGTTCGCGATTCAAAATCTGAACCCTGATCGCTGTGCAATCTTCCGGAATACCATAGTGCACAAGGAAATTGTCCCACAAACACTTTGCAACAGTTCTGGCTTTTTGGTTTGGAGTAGGCACAGCAATGGCATACTTTGTGAAGTGGTCTGTTATGACAAGAATGTCTTTGACTCTGCGATCCGGTTCTACAGAAAGGAAATCCATACACACCAACTCCAATGGATGAGTGGTTTTGATGTTGACCAAAGGTGCAGCTCGCTCAGGCAATGATTTGCGTTTCACACACCTTTCACAAGTTCTGATTTGTCAACAACGTCGATGAACATTCTGGGCCAGTAGAAACGGGAACGGACTAAATCGAGAGTTCTTTCAATTCCCATATGACCCATTTGGTTATGCAGTTGGTGTAGCACAGCAGCTCGATACCTCTGAGGTAATACTAGTTGGTATGTTGGCTCACTTCCCACTTGTCTCCTCCTAACGAGAAGGTTGTTTTGGAGCTCCAGTTTGTTTACTTCTCGCAGTAGCAGGGGCAATTCAGGAAGTTCTTCCCTCACTGATGGTGATGGTGACTCTCCTCCTTCGAGTGTAGCTATGACATGGCGGATAACAGGGTCGTCACGCTGTTTGACTGCAATGTCATCTAATGAGAATTGAGGAAGAGAAAAGGAGTTGAACTGTTCATCGTCAGTAAAACTATCCGGTAGGCTGTTGACATGGGCGGACATAGACAACACCAGAGCATTGTCAAGATGTACACCTCTACTATACACCATGTGACGAGCACAAACCGCTTCAATGGTGGGTTGGTCAATAGGGACATAATCTGGTTCATTTAGGTGTTGCTGAACGAATTTCAGGACTCGTTCGTGTTCCTTTCTGGAGATAAGATCATCAGACAGCTCACCATGAGGTCTCCGAGACAATCCATCAGCATCCATGTTCTGCTTTCCAGCTCTGTAATTGATCTTGAACGTGAATGTAGACAAGGCTGCAAGCCATCTGTAACTGGTGGCATCGAGTTTTGCTGAGGACAACAAGTAAGTTAGTGGATTGCTGTCTGTGACAACTGTGAACTGAGCGCCGTACAGATAATCATTAAATTTCTCCGTTACTGCCCATTTTAGAGCGAGAAACTCTAATTTATGAGCTGGGTATTTAGACTCACTTCGCGAGAGACCTCTGCTGGCATATGCCACAACTCTGTTTGTTCTGTCGTGCTCCTGATACAACACCGCACCAAGACCAGTAGAACTGGCATCAGTGTGGAGTGTGTAGGGCTTCTGTGGATCAGCAAATGCCAGTACAGGAGCAGAAGTTAATCTCTTAATGATGGTTTCAAAGGCCTGCTGGCACACTGGTGTCCACCGTCCTCCAAATGGTGCTTTGGGGTTCAGGTAATTTTCTGGTTTCACAGTTGACCTCAGTTTCTTCTGGGATGGCGGATAACCAGCAGTGAGGTCATGCAGTGGCTTAACTATGACTGAATATCCTTGAACAAAACGGCGGTAATATCCAGAGAAACCAAGGAAAGATCTCAATTCTTTCAGGTTCTTGGGTACTGGCCAGGAAGTAAGTGTTTTGATCTTATCAGGATCAGTCTCAACACCATTCTGGGACACTACATGCCCAAGATATTTCACAGATGTTTGAAAAAATACACATTTCTCAACAGACAATTTCAACCCAAAGTCTTTAAGTTTGTTGAGAACATTCATCAGGCGTTCTTCGTGTTCCTCCAGAGTGGGTGCAAAAATAATCAAATCATCAATAAAGACCAAAACTTCTTTTAGATTCAGCTCCCCCATGCATTTTTCCATCAACCGTTGGAATGTGCTTGGGGCATTAGTGACCCCTTGGGGCATGCGGTTGAATTCCCAAAACCCCAATGGACAAACAAAGGCCGTTTTGGATTTATCCTTTTCCTCCATTTCAATCTGGTAATATCCTGACTTGAGGTCTAACACAGTGAACCACTTTGATCCAGAAAGGGCAGAAAAGGTATCTTCCAGCTTTGGTAGAGCATAGGCGTCCTTTATTGTCTGGAGATTTAATTTTCTATAGTCAATACAAAGGCGTACACTGCCGTTCTTCTTGCGAACAACCACTATTGGGGAAGCGAATGGCGAATTAGACTCTCTTATTACTCCTGAATCAGAAAGTTCTTGCAAGTGTTTTCTGACAGCATCGACATCCTGAGGGTGGATTGGTCTTGGCCTTTGTTTAAAAGGAGTGGGATCAGACAACTTGATTTGATGTTTAACCTTGTCTGTCCGGCCAAAGTCCAAGTCATGCTTTGCAAACACCTCAGGGATACTGTTGAGTTTTTCGGTGATTCGCTGCTTCCATTCAGGAGATAAAGGTGAATCTCCAAAGTTGTAATGTGGTTGAGATTGTTGTAGTGACTCTGTAGACTGGGTTGAATTCTGAACTTTTTGCTCTTGGGAGATAACACTCTGGAAAGTGCTGATTTCTGCTATGACTGCTCGTGCTGGAATATGAATCTCATGGTCAGACTCATTGCTTACCACAACTGGCAGATGACAGGGCCTATGTTGAGGCAAGTCAATGAGGCACGTTTTTACCATAAGCCCACCAGGGAGAGCATAAGAATTTGGATGTTCAAGGAGGACTTGTTTTACATCTTGCCATAATCTTGCAGCCAAGCAACCTTCTACAACTGTGGTTTGGCCAGCAGGGATGAGTTGAGGCTGATTAGACTGCAGGGTGACATTTGCATTATAGTCATTCAACCTCTGGGCATAGCGGTGTTGGAGGATCTTATACACTGCTATATAGCCTGACATCAAAGGTTGAAATGAGTCATCAGGATGGGTATCAAAATGTTTGCTATAAGCAACATCTAAGGTGTTGGTGCCAATAAGAATCAGATGTTGAGAAGGTTTAATATCAGGCACAACAAGAGTGAGTGTGTCGACTTCAACAAGTAAACCAAACAATTCAGGCGGGAAGGTTATGTTAATCTCTACATATCCCAGGTAAGGCACTGTTTGTCCATTAGCTCCTTCTATTTCCAACAGGTTGCTTATTGGTTTAATTTCATGATCCCTGAGGTAAGTATTGTAGAAGGAGTAGGGGATAGTAGTAACCTGTGAGCCAGAATCAAGGAGGCAGTTGAACCAATCTCCTTTTATTTGAACTTGGCCTGTACTCTTTGTGCCAACAAGACCTCGTGGCACTGTCTTTATCTGGCGTTCTTTGGGACTGTTCATATGCACAGCTTCTGTGTGTCCCACAATAGAAGCTGTTCTTAGTTTAAAGATTTTGAATTCTTTTCATCCCATGCTTGCTGCTTTTGGCGTAACAGTTTCTTTTTCTGCTCAACAAGACTAGGGTTTGCTTTACTTGTGCAGGAGGAGGAAAGATGACCATCTTCTCCACAATTAAAACAGTACCAGGGCTTGGGCTTGGTTTTTGACTGAGGTGAAGAAGAGTATGATTTCTTCTGTGTTGGCATGGACTTGAATTCAGTTGAACTTTTCTTGGACAGAAGTTGAGACATTTGCTGCTGTAATTTCTGAAGTTCTTTTTTCATTTCTTTCAGCTCTTCATTGGGTGCAGAATGTCCACAAGGACAGGCACTTTGGGACTGGATATGAACTTTCTGTTTTGATGTGCCCATATGCTTTTTCATAAGTGATTCTTTAGCATACTGTCTGTCTTCTTCTGTTCTCAATAGCAACAACAAATCAGAGAAAGATGGTGGGTTATCTTTCTTTTGTTCCAGCTGTAACTTGGTTATGACAGTGTTGTCCCAGCACCCACGACAAAACTGTTTCAATAGATGTTTATTAATGTCTGCAGGTGAGATTCCTCCTTGCTTCACAACAGTGTTAAGAGTAAGCAGAAGCCTTTGAAGGTAACTGGACGGTCGTTCCCCTGGATTCTGGAGAATGTTTAAATATTGGGCATACAGTTCTTCACCGTCCTGCACTGTCCCAAAGGCAGAATCCAGTATATTTAGCAAAATCGCTGGTAATGTGTTGGGGCTCAAACCTTTGACCAAGTCAGCTGCAGGTGATGACAAGCTTTCTGTAATTTTTCTGGTGATATGCAGCGCAGGAAAGCTGGGGTCAGCAAGCAGAGACTCAATCTGGGAACGCCAGGATTCAAAATCCGCTTCATTACTCGGCTTAGGAAGCCGTCCAGAAAAAGTTCGAAGACGAAGTGAGGTTGAACCAGTCAAATCAGCATTTCTGACCACATGTTCAACAACAACCCGTTGTATTTGAGGTGGATTGAGGTCATTGGTGGACAGTGTCAGCCTTGAAGCTGGTTCCGGTTTCCTGCGTCGGGGTCGTGCTCCCTGCTCCGCAGAGGAATGAGCAGGAGGAAGTGAGGATAATGACCCTGATCTCAATCCTGTTTGCACTGGCTGTCGAGCAATGAATGTATCCTCTTCCTCTTTTACCTTTGTTCCACCCTCTTCATCGTCATCGTCGTCGTCATAATCATCATCATCATCATCATCATCTCTAATGCCAGCATCACCTCCAAAATTGTCGTCGGCTCCTGCTGCATGCAAATGTTGGCCGATCTGGCTCATTACTACCTTTAATACATCTTCAAAACGATGGCCGCTCTGCTCAGCGATTTTCTTAAGTTCAGCGACATAGTTGGGCTGATGACTACTGCTGCTATCGACTGTGGCTGCGTACTCGAGTGCCAAAGCAGTGACACGGAACACAAGATCAGTGGTTGTTTGAGAGGAGTAAGTATAAGGCAAAAGCGGTTGCAATGCGGAAAAAGCAGTGGAATCCGCAAATTCAACGATCAGGTTTTAAAAAAAGTGCTTGAGGAATCAGTTACATACAGAGTGCGACTAAGCTTACCATAGCTACTCAGCAATCAAGTATTTCTTCATCGGCCTTGGTATTAGTAGCACCAGTAATCATCACTGACTGTGATACATTTATACCAGATTGCGCAACAAAATCCATGTTTATTTTTCTTTTCCCCTCTATATTATATATTTTACTCAAGCTTTTCCTCCTCAAAACTCAAATAAATATTCAAAGTGTAACTAAGGAACCCCCCAAAAAAATATTCACACTCACAGGCTCCTGGCTAGCTCACCAAGTGTAACGCTCACTGAGGCTAGGCGCCTGACTACAGCCAAATATAGCAATAGGCAATCAGAAGGGTTCGCCTGAGGAGCCCGTGCATGTGAATAAAACACCAACAGACAGGTTGTAAGTTTAAGTCATTGTATTCAAAAGCATATCTTTGCATATATTTAGGGAGGTATTCAATAATAATAATATATATTTGTATTTTCCTATGAGTATAAACAATAATTACAACAAGACAACAAAAATAAATCAATAATTAAACAAATAAATAAATAAATCCCGATAACACCCAAGAGTTCTTTTTCTCATTCAAGTCCAGTACTTTACATGCAGAGTGATTAATGATCCACCAATCACAGTCTGACTAGGTCCTTTTGTTTTCCCTAGTCCATGATCCAGGGCTATAGGTCCAGAGAACTAAAGCAATTTGGTCCAAGTTAGTCCTACCGCAAAGCTGCGGTGATCTGGTAGCTCACCATCCTGGGTTGAAACCGGGGGTGGAAAAAAAACCTGACCTAAACAAGGTCATAAATAAAACAAATTAGCATGTAACAGGCTTAATCTGCTATTTGAGACACATAAACATTCATTACAAAAAATAGTTATATTCCATAAAGTACTTATCAGAAATGATTCAAATGAGTTTCAAATTAATCACATTAATGTTACAGATTAGAATCAAGTAACAGATCAAGTAGTCAGAGATCTAGTAAAATCACAGATCTAATAAAGTCACAGATCTAATAAAGTCACAGATCTAATAAAGTCACAGATCTAATAAAGTGCACTTTCAAGTTGTATCCAAGTTTAATTGACATTAAAGTCAATTAAACTTAATTGACTTAATTACTACTTCAAATAGTTTTTTTTTTCTGTTTTGTTGCGCAACCCTAAAGAAATTAACCAATTCCAAAGTTCCATTGGCAGTTAACAAAATCAATGAAAAGTAACTAAAAGTATCCGTAAAGGGCAAATTTACAAAAATCAAAAGGTTTGCTTAATTCATTGAGAATATATATTCTATTCGGCCACAAAATTAACAAAGAAAGAATGATCTTTTAGTTTACAAGACCATTCTAAAACGCCAGTACATCATTTTAAGTGGGCGTGTCGCCACCGCATTTCTACTATACAAAAAAAACAAAAGACGTAAAATGAACGACTCACCGTCGAGCAGTTGTCAGACTATACCCAATATAATCCTTCGGCTGTGTTAATTGGGCTCGATTTTGCAATATTCTTCAGCGATTTAGGAAAACGCCAACACCAGCAGCCAGCCACAGCGACAGCAGCAAAAGCAATTGAGCAGATCCGAGTGCAGTTCTGACCCCGAATTTAAAGCGTGCTGTCCGGTTTGACCCGCCAAAATAAAATACGGGGTTATTATTTTGTGCAGGCTACAGGTTGAAAAATTGACATACTATAGTATGTCGTCTGAAAATTGAAAAAAATACTATATGTGGTCGAAAATTGAAAAAAACGACATATGTCGTCCGAAAACTTGAAAAAAACGACATACTATAGTATGTCGTATTGAAAAAAACGACATACTAAGTATGTGGTCGAAAAATTGAAAAAAATGACATACTATATAGTATGTCGTCTGAAAAATTTAAAAAAAACGACATACTATAGTATGTGGTCGAAAAATTTAAAAAAACGACATACTATATTATGTCGTCCGAAAAATTGAGAAAAACGACATACTATACTATATCGTTCGAAAAATTGAAAAAAAACGACATACTACATACTATGTCGTACGAAAAATTGAAAAAAACGACATACCATAGTATGTCGTCCGAAAAATTGAAAAAAAGCGACATACTATAGTATGACGTCCGAAAAATTGAAAAAAACGACATATGTCGTCCGAAAAATTGAAAAAAACCGACATACTATAGTATGTCGTATTGAAAAAAACGACATACTATAGTATGTGGTCGAAAATTTGAAAAAATGACATACTATATACTATGTCGTCCGAAATATTGAAAAAAACGACATACTAAGTATGTGGTCGAAAAATTGAAAAAAATGACATACTACAGTATGTCGTCTGAAAAATTTTAAAAAATGACATACTATTGTATGTCGTCGAAATATTGAGAAAAAACGACATACTATATAGTATGTCGTACGAAAAATTGAAAAAAACGACATACTAAGTATGTCGTTTTTTTCAAAAAACGACATACTATATACTATGTCGTACGAAAAATTGAAAAAAACGACATACTATAGTATGTCGTCCGAAATATTGAGAAAAAGCGACATACTATAGTATGACGTCCGAAAAATTGAAAAAAACGACATACTATAGTATGTGGTCGAAAAATTGAAAAAAACGACATACTATACTATGTCGTTCGAAAAATTGAAAAAAACGACATACTATAGTATGTCGTATGAAAAAATTAAAAAAACGACATACTATTGTATGTCGTCGAAATATTGAGAAAAAACGACATACTATAGTATGACGTCCAAAAAATTGAAAAAACGACATAATAAGTATGTCGTTTTTTGAAAAAAAACGACATACTATATACTATGTCGTACGAAAAATTGAAAAAAACGACATACTATAGTATGTCGTCCGAAATATTGAGAAAAAGCGACATACTATAGTATGACATCCGAAAAATTGAAAAAAACGACATACTATATACTATGTCGTACGAAAAATTGAAAAAAACGACATACTATAGTATGTCGTCCGAAATATTGAGAAAAAGCGACATACTATGTGGTCGAAAAAAACGACATACTAAGTATGTGGTCGAAAAATTGAAAAAAATGACATACTATATAGTATGTCGTCCGAAATATTGAAAAAAATGACATACTATACTATGTCGTTCGAAAAATGGAAAAAAACGACATATTATACTATGTCGTCCGAAATATTGAAAAAAACGACATACTATACTATGTCGTCGAAAAATTGAAAAAAACGACATACTATATACTATGTCGTACGAAAAATTTAAAAAAACGACATACTATATATAGTATGTGGTCAAAAAATAGAAAAAAACGACATGTCGTCCGAAAAATTAAAAAAAACGACATACTATAGTATGTCGTCTGAAATATTGAAAAAAACGACATACTATACTATGTCGTCGAAAAATTGAAAAAAACGACATACTATAAACTATGTCGTACGAAAAATTTAAAAAAACGACATAATATAATATGTCGTCCGAAATATTGAAAAAAACGACATACTATACTATGTCGTCGAAAAATTGAAAAAAACGACATACTATAAACTATGTCGTACGAAAAATTGAAAAAACGACATACTATATATAGTATGTGGTCAAAAAATAGAAAAAAACGACATGTCGTCCGAAAAATTTAAAAAAACGACAAACTATACTATGTCGTCGAAAATTTAAAAAAACGACATACTATACTATGTCGTCCGAAATTTTGAGAAAAAACGACATGTCGTCCGAAAAATTGAAAAAAACGACATACTATATACTATATCGTATATAGTATACTATGTCCGAAATATTGAAAAAAACAACATACTATAGTATGTCGTCGAAATATTGAGAAAAAACGACATACTATAGTATGTATTTCGGACGACTATGTCGTGCAAAATATTGAGAAAAAACGACATACTATAGTCTGTGGTCGAAAAATGGAAAAAAATGACACTATAGTTTGTCGTCGAAAAATTGAAAAAAAAATATTGAGAAAAAACGACATACTATAGTAAGTCGTCCGAAAAATTGAAAAAAACGACATACTAAGTATGTGGTCAAAAAATTGAAAAAAATGACATACTATAGTATGTCGTCGAAATATTGAGAAAAAACGACATACTATATATACTATGTCGTCCGAAAAATTGAAAAAAACGACATACTATATACTATGTCGTACGAAAAATTGAAAAAAACGACATACTATATATAGTATGTGGTCAAAAAATAGAAAAAAACGACATGTCGTCCGAAAAATTTAAAAAAACGACATACTATAGTATGTATTTCGGACGACTATGTCGTGCAAAATATTGAGAAAAAACGACATGTCGTCCGAAAAATTGAAAAAAACGACATACTATAGTATGTCGTTGAAAAATTGAAAAAAAAACGACATACTATATACTATGTCGTCCGAAATATTGAAAAAAACGACATACTATAGTATGTCGTCTGAAAAATTTTAAAAAACGACATAATATTGTATGTCGTCGAAATATTGAGAAAAAACGATATACTATATAGTATGTCGTCCGAAAAATTGAAAAAAAAACATACTAAGTATGTCGTTTTTTGAAAAAAACGACATACTATATACTATGTCGTACGAAAAATTGAAAAAAATGACATACTATAGTATGTCGTCCGAAATATTGAGAAAAAGCGACATACTATAGTATGACGTCCGAAAAATTGAAAAAAACGACATACTATATACTATGTCGTACGAAAAATTGAAAAAAACGACATACTATAGTATGTCGTCCGAAATATTGAGAAAAAGCAACATACTATGTGGTCGAAAAAAACAACATACTAAGTATGTGGTTGAAAAATTGAAAAAAATGACATACTATAGTATGTCGTCT
Organism: Poeciliopsis prolifica; assembly: GCF_027474105.1. Classification (NCBI taxonomy): domain Eukaryota; kingdom Metazoa; phylum Chordata; class Actinopteri; order Cyprinodontiformes; family Poeciliidae; genus Poeciliopsis; species Poeciliopsis prolifica. The sequence goes on from NW_026562673.1 coordinate 39,667, forward strand.
GAAAAATTTAAAAAAACGACATACTATAGTATGTCGTCCGAAAAATTGAAAAAAACGACATACTATACTATGTTGTTCGAAAAATTGAAAAAAAAACGACATACTACATACTATGTCGTACGAAAAATTGAAAAAAACGACATACCATAGTATGTCGTCCGAAAAATTGAAAAAAATGACATACTATAGTATGTGGTCGAAAAATTGAAAAAAACGACATGTCGTCCAAAAAATTGAAAAAAACGACATACTATATACTATGTCGTACGAAAAATTGAAAAAAAACGACATACTATAGTATGTCGTCCGAAATATTGAGAAAAAGCGACATACTATGTGGTCGAAAAAAACGACATACTAAGTATGTGGTTGAAAAATTGAAAAAAACGACATACTATAGTATGTCGTTGAAAAATTGAAAAAAACGACATACTATATACTATGTCGTCCGAAATATTGAGAAAAATCGACATACTATGTGGTCGAAAAAAACGACATACTAAGTATTTTGTTCGAAAAATTTAAAAAAACGACATACTATTGTATGTCGTCGAAATATTGAAAAAAACGACATACTATAGTATGTCGTCCGAAATATTGAAAAAAACGACATATGTCGTCCGAAAACTTGAAAAAAACGACATACTATAGTATGTCGTATTGAAAAAAACGACATACTAAGTATGTGGTCGAAAAATTGAAAAAAATGACATACTATATAGTATGTCGTCTGAAAAATTTAAAAAAACGACATACTATAGTATGTGGTCGAAAATTTAAAAAAACGACATACTATATTATGTCGTCCGAAAAATTGAGAAAAACGACATACTATACTATGTCGTTCGAAAATTTAAAAAAAACGACATACTACATACTATGTCGTACGAAAAATTGAAAAAAACGACATACCATAGTATGTCGTCCGAAAAATTGAAAAAAACCGACATACTATAGTATGTCGTATTGAAAAAAACGACATACTATAGTATGTGGTCGAAAATTTGAAAAAATGACATACTATAGTATGTCGTTGAAAAATTTAAAAAAACGACATACTATATACTATGTCGTCCGAAATATTGAAAAAAACGACATACTAAGTATGTGGTCGAAAAATTGAAAAAAATGACATACTACAGTATGTCGTCTGAAAAATTTTAAAAAATGACATACTATTGTATGTCGTCGAAATATTGAGAAAAAACGACATACTATATAGTATGTCGTCCGAAAAATTGAAAAAAACGACATACTAAGTATGTCGTTTTTTGAAAAAAACTACATACTAGATACTATGTCGTACGAAAAATTGAAAAAAAACGACATACTATGGTATGTCGTCCGAAATATTGAGAAAAAGCGACATACTATAGTATGACGTCCGAAAAATTGAAAAAAACGACATACTATATACTATGTCGTACGAAAAATTGAAAAAAACGACATACTATAGTATGTCGTCCGAAATATTGAGAAAAAGCGACATACTATGTGGTCGAAAAAAACAATATACTAAGTATGTGGTCGAAAATTTGAAAAGAATGACATACTATAGTATGTGGTCGAAAAATTTAAAAAAACGTCCGAAAAATTGAAAAAAACGACATACTATGTCGTCCGAAAAATTGAAAAAAACGACATACTATAGTATGTCGTATGAAAAATTTAAAAAAACGACATACTATTGTATGTCGTCGAAATATTGAGAAAAAACGACATACTATAGTATGTCGTCCGAAAAATTGAAAAAACGACATAATAAGTATGTCGTTTTTTGAAAAAAAACGACATACTATATACTATGTCGTACGAAAAATTGAAAAAAACGACATACTATAGTATGTCGTCCGAAATATTGAGAAAAAGCGACATACTATAGTATGACATCCGAAAAATTGAAAAAAACGACATACTATATACTATGTCGTACGAAAAATTGAAAAAAACGACATACTATAGTATGTCGTCCGAAATATTGAGAAAAAGCGACATACTATGTGGTCGAAAAAAACGACATACTAAGTATGTGGTCGAAAAATTGAAAAAAATGACATACTATATAGTATGTCGTCCGAAATATTGAAAAAAATGACATACTATACTATGTCGTTCGAAAAATGGAAAAAACCGACATATTATACTATGTCGTCCGAAATATTGAAAAAAACGACATACTATACTATGTCGTCGAAAAATTGAAAAAAACGACATACTATACTATGTCGTACGAAAAATTTAAAAAAACGACATACTATATATAGTATGTGGTCAAAAAATAGAAAAAAACGACATGTCGTCCGAAAAATTAAAAAAAACGACATACTATAGTATGTCGTCCGAAATATTGAAAAAAACGACATACTATACTATGTCGTCGAAAAATTGAAAAAAACGACATACTATAAACTATGTCGTACGAAAAATTTAAAAAAACGACATAATATAATATGTCGTCCGAAATATTGAAAAAAACGACATACTATACTATGTCGTCGAAAAATTGAAAAAAACGACATACTATAAACTATGTCGTACGAAAAATTGAAAAAAACGACATACTATATATAGTATGTGGTCAAAAAATAGAAAAAAACGACATGTCGTCCGAAAAATTTAAAAAAACGACAAACTATACTATGTCGTCGAAAAATTGAAAAAACGACATACTATACTATGTCGTCCGAAATATTGAGAAAAAACGACATGTCGTCCGAAAAATTGAAAAAAACGACATACTATATACGACATAGTATATAGTATACTATGTCCGAAATATTGAAAAAAACAACATACTATAGTATGTCGTCGAAATATTGAGAAAAAACGACATACTATAGTATGTATTTCGGACGACTATGTCGTGCAAAATATTGAGAAAAAACGACATACTAAGTATGTGGTCGAAAAATGGAAAAAAATGACACTATAGTTTGTCGTCGAAAAATTGAAAATAACGACATACTATAGTATGTCGTCCGAAATATTGAGAAAAAACGACATGCTATAGTAAGTCGTCCGAAAAATTGAAAAAAACGACATACTAAGTATGTGGTCGAAAAATTGAAAAAAATGACATACTATTGTATGTCGTCGAAATATTGAGAAAAAACGACATACTATATACTATGTCGTTCGAAAAATTGAAAAAAACGACATACTATATACTATGTCGTACGAAAAATTGAAAAAAACGACATACTATATATAGTATGTGGTCAAAAAATAGAAAAAAACGACATGTCGTCCGAAAAATTTAAAAAAACGACATACTATAGTATGTATTTCGGACGACTATGTCGTGCAAAATATTGAGAAAAAACGACATGTCGTCCGAGAAATTGAAAAAAACGACATACTATAGTATGTCGTTGAAAAATTGAAAAAAAAAACGACATACTATATACTATGTCGTCCGAAATATTGAAAAAAACGACATACTATAGTATGTCGTCTGAAAAATTTTAAAAAACATACTATTGTATGTCGTCGAAATATTGAGAAAAAACGACATACTATATAGTATGTCGTCCGAAAAATTGAAAAAAACAACATACTAAGTATGTCGTTTTTTGAAAAAAAACGACATACTATATACTATGTCGTACGAAAAATTGAAAAAAATGACATACTATAGTATGTCGTCCGAAATATTGAGAAAAGCGACATACTATAGTATGACGTCCGAAAAATTGAAAAAAACGACATACTATATACTATGTCGTACGAAAAATTGAAAAAAACGACATACTATAGTATGTCGTCCGAAATATTGAGAAAAAGCAACATGCTATGTGGTCGAAAAAACAACATACTAAGTATGTGGTTGAAAAATTGAAAAAAATGACATACTATAGTATGTCGTCTGAAAAATTTAAAAAAACGACATACTATAGTACGTCGTCCGAAAAATTGAAAAAAACGACATACTATACTATGTTGTTCGAAAAATTGAAAAAAAAACGACATACTATATACTATGTCGTACGAAAAATTGAAAAAAATGACATACTATAGTATGTCGTCCGAAAAATTGAAAAAAATGACATACTATAGTATGTTGTCCGAAAAATTGAAAAAAACGACATGTCGTCCGAAAAATTGAAAAAAACGACATACTATATACTATGTCGTACGAAAAATTGAAAAAAACGACATACTATAGTATGTCGTCCGAAATATTGAGAAAAAGCGACATACTATGTGGTCGAAAAAAACAACATACTAAGTATGTGGTTGAAAAATTGAAAAAAATGACATACTATAGTATGTCGTTGAAAAATTGAAAAAACGACATACTATATACTATGTCGTCCGAAATATTGAGAAAAAGCGACATACTATGTGGTCGAAAAAAACAACATACCAAGTATGTGGTTGAAAAATTGAAAAAAATGACATACTATAGTATGTCGTCTGAAAAATTGAAAAAAACGACATACCATAGTATGTCGTCGAAAAATTGAAAAAAACGACATATGTCGTCCGAAAATTTGAAAAAAACGACATACTAAGTATGTGGTCGAAAAATTGAAAAAAATGACATACTATATAGTATGTCGTCCGAAAAATTTAAAAAAACGACATACTATAGTATGTGGTCGAAAAATTGAAAAAAACGACATACTATATTATGTCGTCCGAAAAATTGAAAAAAACGACATACTATACTATGTCGTTCGAAAAATTGAAAAAAAACGACATACTACATACTATGTCGTACGAAAAATTGAAAAAAAACGACATACCATAGTATGTCGTCCGAAAAATTGAAAAAAACCGACATACTATAGTATGTCGTATTGAAAAAACGACATACTATAGTATGTGGTCGAAAATTTGAAAAAATGACATACTATAGTATGTCGTTGAAAAATTTAAAAAAACGACATACTATATACTATGTCGTCCGAAATATTGAAAAAAACGACATACTAAGTATGTGGTCGAAAAATTGAAAAAAATGACATACTACAGTATGTCGTCTGAAAAATTTTAAAAAATGACATACTATTGTATGTCGTCGAAATATTGAGAAAAAACGACATACTATATAGTATGTCGTCCGAAAAATTGAAAAAACGACATACTAAGTATGTCGTTTTTTGAAAAAAACTACATACTAGATACTATGTCGTACGAAAAATTGAAAAAAACGACATACTATGGTATTTCGTCCGAAATATTGAGAAAAAGCGACATACTATAGTATGACGTCCGAAAAATTGAAAAAAACGACATACTATATACTATGTCGTACGAAAAATTGAAAAAAACGACATACTATAGTATGTCGTCCGAAATATTGAGAAAAAGCGACATACTATGTGGTCGAAAAAAACAATATACTAAGTATGTGGTCGAAAATTTGAAAAAAATGACATACTATAGTATGTGGTCGAAAAATTTAAAAAAACGTCCGAAAAATTGAAAAAAACGACATACTATACTATGTCGTTCGAAAAATTGAAAAAAAACGACATACTACATACTATGTCGTACGAAAAATTGAAAAAAACGACATACCATAGTATGTCGTCCGAAAAATTGAAAAAAACGACATACTATACTATGTCGTTCGAAAAATTGAAAAAAACGACATACTATATACTATGTCGTCCGAAATATTGAAAAAAACGACATACTAAGTATGTGGTCGGAAAATTGAAAAAAATGACATACTATAGTATGTCGTCTGAAAAATTTTAAAAAACGACATACTATTGTATGTCGTCGAAATATTGAGAAAAAACGATATACTATATAGTATGTCGTCCGAAAAATTGAAAAAAACGACATACTAGGTATGTCGTTTTTTGAAAAAAACGACATACTATATACTATGTCGTCGAAAAATTGAAAAAAACGACATACTATAGTATGTCGTTGAAAAATTGAAAAAAACGACATACTATATATTATGTCGTCCGAAAAATTTAAAAAAACGACATACTTAGTATGTGGTCGAAAAATTGAAAAAAATGGCATACCATAGTATGTCGACATACTGGTCGAAAAATTGAAAAAAACGACATATGTCGTCCGAAAAATTGAAAAAAAAACATACTATAGTATGTGGTCGAAAAATTGAAAAAAATGGCATACCATAGTATGTCGTTGAAAAATTGAAAAAAAACGACATACTATATACTATGTCGTCCGAAATATTAAAAAAAACGACATACTAAGTATGTGGTCGAAAAATTGAAAAAAATGACATACTATATACTATGTCGTCGAAAATTGAAAAAAACGACATGTCGTCCGAAAAATTGAAAAAAACGACATACTATAGTATGTCGTATTGAAAAAAACGACATACTATAGTATGTGGTCGAAAATTTGAAAAAATGACATACTATAGTATGTCGTTGAAAAATTTAAAAAAACGACATACTATATACTATGTCTTCCGAAATATTGAAAAAAACGACATACTAAGTATGTGGTCGAAATATTGAAAAAAACGACATACTATAGTATGTCGTCTGAAAATTTTAAAAAAACGACATACTATTGTATGTCGTCGAAATATTGAGAAAAAACGATATACTATATAGTATGTCGTCCGAAAAATTGAAAAAAACGACATACTAAGTATGTCGTTTTTTGAAAAAAACGACATACTATATACTATGTCGTACGAAAAATTGAAAAAAACAACATACTATAGTATGTCGTCCGAAATATTGAGAAAAAGCGACATACTATAGTATGACGTCCGAAAAATTGAAAAAAACGACATACTATAGTATGTCGTCCGAAAAATTTAAAAAAAACGACATACTATTGTATGTCGTCGAAATATTGAAAAAAACGACATACTAAGTATGTGGTCGAAAAATTGAAAAAAATGACATACTATAGTATGTCGTCCGAAATATTGAGAAAAACGACATACTGTGGTCGACAAATTGAAAAAAACGACATACTATACTATGTCGTGCAAAATCTTGAGAAAAAACGACATGTCCAAAAAATTGAAAAAAAACGACATACTATACTATGTCGTCCGAAATATTGAAAAAAACGACATAATATACTATGTCGTCGAAAAATTGAAATAAACCACATACTATTACTATGTCGTACGAAAAATTGAAAAAAACGACATACTATATAGTATGTGGTCAAAAAATAGAAAAAAAACGACATGTCGTCCGAAAAATTGAAAAAGACGACATATGTCGTCCGAAATATTGAAAAAAATGACATACTATACTGTCGTTCGAAAAATGGAAAAAAACGACATATTATACTATGTCGTCGAAAAATTGAAAAAAAACGACATACTATACTATGTCGTCCGAAATATGAGAAAAAAACGACATGTCGTCCGAAAATTGAAAAAACGACATACTATACTATGTCGTCCGAATATTGAAAAAACGACATACTATAGTATGTCGTCCGAAATATTGAAACAAATGACATACTATACTATGTCGTTCGAAAAATGGAAAAAAAACGACATGTTTACTATGTCGTCAGAAAATTGAAAAAAACGACATACTATACTATGTCGTCCGAAATATTGAGAAAAAACGACATACTATATACTATGTCGTATATAGTATACTATGTCCGAAATATTGAAAAAACGACATACTATAGTATGTCGTCGAAATATTGAGAAAAAACGACATACATAGTATGTATTTCGGACGACTATGTCGTGCAAAATATTGAGAAAAAACGACATACTTATAGTCTGTGGTCGAAAAATTGAAAAAAATGACATACTATAGTTTGTCGTCGAAAAATTGAAAAAAACGACATACTATAGTATGTCGTCCGAAATATTGAGAAAAAACGACATACTAAGTATGTGGTCGAAAAATTGAAAAAAACGACATACTATTGTATGTCGTCGAAATATTGAGAAAAAACGACATACTATAGTATGTCGTCCGAAAAATTGAAAAAAACGACATACTATACTATGTCGTTCGAAAAATTGAAAAAAAACATACTATATACTATGTCGTACGAAAAATTGAAAAAAACGACATACTATAGTATGTCGTCCGAAAAATTGAAAAAAACGACATGTCGTCCGAAAAATTGAAAAAAACGATACTATATACTATGTCGTATATAGTATACTATGTCCGAAATATTGAAAAAAAACAACATACTATAGTATGTCGTCGAAATATTGAGAAAAAACGACATACTATAGTATGTATTTCGGACGACTATGTCGTGCAAAATATTGAGAAAAAACGACATACTATAGTCTGTGGTCGAAAAATTGAAAAAAATGACACTATAGTTTGTCGTCAAAAAATTGAAAAAAACGACATACTATAGTATGTCGTCGAAAAATTGAAAAAAACGACATACTATACTTTGTCGTTCGAAAATTGAAAAAAACGACATACTATATACTATGTCGTACGAAAAATTGAAAAAAACGACATACCATAGTATGTCGTCCGAAAAATTGAAAAAAACGACATACTATAGTATGTCGTCGAAAAATTGAAAAAAACGACATACCATAGTATGTCGTCCGAAAAATTGAAAAAAACGACATACTATACTATGTCGTTCGAAAAATTGAAAAAAACGACATACTATATACTATGTCGTCCGAAATATTGAAAAAAACGACATACTAAGTATGTGGTCGAAAAATTGAAAAAAATGACATACTATAGTATGTCGTCTGAAAAATTTTGAAAAACGACATAATATTGTATGTCGTCGAAATATTGAGAAAAAACGATATACTATATAGTATGTCGTCCGAAAAATTGAAAAAAACGACATACTAGGTATGTCGTTTTTTGAAAAAAACGACATACTATATACTATGTCGTCGAAAAATTGAAAAAAACGACATACTATATAGTATGTCGTCCGAAAAATTGAAAAAAACGACATACTATATACTATGTCGTCCGAAATATTGAAAAAAACGACATACTAAGTATGTGGTCGAAAATTGAAAAAAATGACATACTATAGTATGTCGTCTGAAAAATTTTAAAAAACGACATGCTATTGTTGTCGTCAAAATATTGAGAAAAAACGACATACTATATAGTATGTCGTCCGAAAAATTGAAAAAAACGACATACTAAGTATGTCGTTTTTTGCAAAAAAACGACATACTATATACTATGTCGTACGAAAAATTGAAAAAAACGACATACTATAGTATGTCGTCCGAAATATGAGAAAAAGCGACATACTATAGTATGACGTCCGAAAAATTGAAAAAACGACATACTATAGTATGTGGTCGAAAAATTGAAAAAACGACATACTGTATACTATGTCGTACGAAAAATTGAAAAAAACGACATACTATAGTATGTCGTCCGAAATATTGAGAAAAAGCGACATACTATGTGGTCGAAAAAAACAACATACTAAGTATGTGGTCGAAAAATTGAAAAAAATGACATACTATATAGTATGTGGTCGAAAATTTAAAAAAACGACATACTATAGTATGTCGTCCAAAAAATTGAAAAAAACGACATACTATACTATGTCGTTCGAAAAATTGAAAAAAACCACATACTATGTTTTACGAAAAAATTGAAAAAAACGACATACCATAGTATGTCGTCCGAAAAATTGAAAAAAACGACATACTATAGTATGTGGTCGAAAAATTGAAAAAAACGACATATGTCGTCCGAAAAATTGAAAAAAACGACATACTATAGTATGTCGTATTGAAAAAAACGACATACTATAGTATGTGGTCGAAAAATTGAAAAAAATGACATACTATAGTATGTCGTTGAAAAATTGAAAAAAACGACATACTATATACTATGTCTTCCGAAATATTGAAAAAAACGACATACTAAGTATGTGGTCGAAAAATTGAAAAAAATGACATACTATAGTTTGTCGTCTGAAAAATTTTAAAAAACGACATACTATTGTATGTCGTCGAAATATTGAGAAAAAACGACATACTATATAGTATGTCGTCCGAAAAATTGAAAAAAACGACATAATAAGTATGTCATTTTTTGAAAAAAAACGACATACTATATACTATGTCGTCCGAAAAAATTGAAAAAAACAACATACTATAGTATGTCGTCCGAAATATTGAGAAAAGCGACATACTATAGTATGACGTCCGAAAATTGAAAAAAACGACATACTATAGTATGTCGTCCGAAAAATTTAAAAAAATGACATACTATTGTATGTCGTCGAAATATTGAAAAAAACGACATACTAAGTATGTGGTCGAAAAATTGAAAAAAATGACATACTATAGTATGTCGTCCGAAATATTGAGAAAAAACGACATACTGTGGTCGACAAATTGAAAAAAACGACATACTATACTATGTCGTGCAAAATCTTGAGAAAAAACGACATGTCCGAAAAATTGAAAAAAACGACATACTATACTATGTCGTCCGAAATATTGAAAAAAACGACATACTATATATAGTATGTGGTCAAAAAATAGAAAAAAATGACATGTCGTCCGAAAAATTGAAAAAAACGACATGTCCGAAAAATTGAAAAAAACGACATACCATAGTATGTATTTCGGACGACTGTCGTGCAAAATATTGAGAAAAAACGAAATACTTATAGACTGTGGTCGAAAAATTGAAAAAAATGACATACTATAGTTTGTCGTCGAAAAATTGAAAAAAACGACATACTATAGTATGTCGTCCGAAATATTGAGAAAAAACGACATACTAAGTATGTGGTCGAAAAATAGAAAAAAACGATATGTCGTCCGAAAATTTTAAAAAAACGACATACTATAGTATGTCGTCCGAAATATTGAGAAAAAACGACATACTATAGTATGTCGTCCGAAAAATTGAAAAAAACGACATACTATACTATGTCATTCGAAAAATTGAAAAAACGACATACTATATACTATGTCGTACGAAAAATTGAAAAAAACGACATACTATAGTATGTCGTCCGAAAAATTGAAAAAAATGACATACTATACTATGTCGTTCGAAAAATTGAAAAAAACGACATACTATATACTATGTCGTACGAAAATTGAAAAAAACGACATACCATAGTATCTCGTCCTAAAAATTGAAAAAAACGTCATACTATAGTATGTGGTCGAAAAATTGAAAAAAATGACATACTATACTGTCGTTCGAAAAATTGAAAAAAACGACATACTACATACTATGTCGTACGAAAAATTGAAAAAAACGACATACTATACTATGTCGTCCGAAATTTTGAGAAAAACGACCTGTCGTCCGAAAAATTGAAAAAAACGACATACTATATACTATGTCGTATATAATATACTATGTCCGAAATATTGAAAAAACAACATACTATAGTATGTCGTCGAAATATTGAGAAAAAACGACATACTATAGTATGTAGTTCGGACGACTATGTCGTGCAAAATATTGATAAAAAACGGACATACTATAGTCTGAGGTCGAAAAATTGAAAAAATGACACTATAGTTTGTCGTCAAAAAATTGAAAAAACGACATACTATAGTATGTCGTCCGAAATATTGAGAAAAAACGACATACTATAGTATGTCGTCCGAAAAATTGAAAAAACGACATACTATACTATGTCGTTCGAAAAATTGAAAAAAACTACATACTATATACTATGTCGTCCGAAAAATTGAAAAAAACGACATACTATACTGTCGTTCGAACAATTGAAAAAAACGACATACTACATACTATGTCGTACGAAAAATTGAAAAAAACGACATACCATAGTATGTCGTCCGAAAAATTGATAAAAACGACATACTATAGTATGTCGTCGAAAAATTGAAAAAAACGACATACTATAGTATGTGGTCGAAAAATTGAAAAAAACGACATACTATATACTATGTCGTCCGAAAAATTGAAAAAAACGACATACTATACTATGTCGTTCGAAAAATTGAAAAAAAAACGACATACTACATACTATGTCGTACGAAAAATTGAAAAAAAACGACATACCATAGTATGTCGTCCGAAAAATTGAAAAAAACGACATACTATAGTATGTCGTCGAAAAATTGAAAAAAAGACATATGTCGTCCGAAAAATTGAAAAAAACGACATACTAAGTATGTGGTCGAAAAATTGAAAAAAATGACATACTATAGTATGTCGTCTGAAAAATTTTAAAAAACGACATACTATTGTATGTCGTCGAAATATTGAGAAAAAAACGATATACTATATAGTATGTCGTCCGAAAAATTGAAAAAAACGACATACTATATACTATGTCGTCGAAAATTGAAAAAAACGACATGTCGTCCGAAAATTTGAAAAAATGACATACTATAGTATGTCGTTCGAAAAATTGAAAAAAACGACATACTACATACTATGTCGTACGAAAAATTGAAAAAAACGACATACCATAGTATGTCGTCCGAAAAATTGAAAAAACGACATACTATAGTATGTGGTCGAAAAATTGAAAAAAACGACATATGTCGTCCGAAAAATTGAAAAAAACGACATACTATAGTGTGTCGTATTGAAAAAACGACATACTATAGTATGTGGTCGAAAAATTTAAAAAAACGACATACTATAGTATGTCGTCCGAAAAATTGAAAAAAACGACATACTATACTATGTCGTTCGAAAAATTGAAAAAAAACGACATACTACATACTATGTCGTACGAAAAATTGAAAAAAACGACATACCATAGTATGTTGTCCGAAAAATTGAAAAAACGACATACTATAGTATGTGGTCGAAAAATTGAAAAAAACGACATACTATATACTATGTCGTCCGAAATATTGAAAAAAACGACATACTAAGTATGTGGTCGAAACATTGAAAAAAATGACATACTATAGTATGTCGTCGAAAAATTGAAAAAAACGACTTATGTCGTCCGAAAAATAGAAAAAAAAACGACATACTATAGTATGTCATCTGAAAAATTTTAAAAAACGACATACTATAGTATGTCGTCCGAAAAATTGAAAAAAACGACATACTAGGTATGTCGTTTTTTGAAAAAAACGACATACTATATACTATGTCGTCGAAAAATTGAAAAAAACGACATGTCGTCCGAAAAATTGAAAAAATGACATACTATAGTGTGTCGTTGAAAAATTTAAAAAAACGACATACTATAGTGTGTCGTTCGAAAAATTGAAAAAAAAACGACATACTACATACTATGTCGTACGAAAAATTGAAAAAACGACATACCATAGTATGTCGTCCGAAAAATTGAAAAAAAACGACATACTATAGTATGTCATCTGAAAAATTTTAAAAAACGACATACTATAGTATGTCGTCCGAAAAATTGAAAAAAACGACATACTAGGTATGTCGTTTTTTGAAAAAAACGACATACTATATACTATGTCGTCGAAAAATTGAAAAAAACGACATGTCGTCCGAAAAATTGAAAAAATGACATACTATAGTGTGTCGTTGAAAAATTTAAAAAACGACATACTATAGTATGTCGTTCGAAAAATTGAAAAAAAACGACATACTACATACTATGTCGTACGAAAAATTGAAAAAAACGACATACCATAGTATGTCGTCCGAAAAATTAAAAAAACGACATACTATAGTATGTGGTCGAAAAATTGAAAAAAACGACATATTTCGTCCGAAAAATTGAAAAAAACGACATACTATAGTATGTCGTATTGAAAAAACGACATACTATAGTATGTTGTCGAAAAATTGAAAAAATGACATACTATAGTATGTCGTTGAAAAATTGAAAAAAACGACATACTATATACTATGTCGTCCGACATATTGAAAAAAACGACATACTAAGTATGTGGCTGAAAAATTGAAAAAAATGACATACTATAGTATGTCGTCTGAAAAATTTTGAAAAACGACATAATATTGTATGTCGTCGAAATATTGAGAAAAAACGATATACTATATAGTATGTCGTCCGAAAAATTGAAAAAAACGACATACTATATACTATGTCGTCGAAAAATTGAAAAAAACGACATGTCGTCCGAAAATTTGAAAAAATGACATACTATAGTATGTCGTTCGAAAAATTGAAAAAAAACAACATACTACATATTATGTCGTACGAAAAATTGAAAAAAACGACATACTATAGTATGTGGTCGAAAATTGAAAAAAAACGACATATGTCGTCCGAAAAATTGAAAAAAACGACATACTATAGTGTGTCGTATTGAAAAAAACGACATACTATAGTATGTGGTCGAAAAATTTAAAAAAACGACATACTATACTATGTCGTTCGAAAATTGAAAAAAGACGACATACTACATACTGTCGTACGAAAAATTGAAAAAAACAACATACCATAGTATGTCGTCCGAAAAATTGAAAAAAAACGACATACTATAGTATGTGGTCAAAAAATAGAAAAAAACGACGTGTCGTCCGAAAAATTGAAAAAAAACGACATATGTCGTCCGAACAATTGAAAAAACAACATACTATAGTATGTCGTATTGAAAAAAACGACATACGTATGTGGTCGAAAAATTGAAAAAAATGACATACTATAGTATGTCGTCCGAAAAATTGAAAAAAACGACATACTATAGTATGTGGTCGAAAAATTGAAAAAAATGACATACTATAGTATGTCATTGAAAAATTGAAAAAAACGACATACTATAGTATGTGGTCGAAACATTGAAAAAAATGACATACTATAGTATGTCGTCGAAAAATTGAAAAAAACGACTTATGTCGTCCGAAAAATAGAAAAAAAAACGACATACTATAGTATGTGGTCGAAAATTTGAAAAAATGACATACTATAGTATGTCGTTGAAAAATTTAAAAAAACGACATACTATATACTATGTCGTCCGAAATATTGAAAAAAACGACATACTAAGTATGTGGTCGAAAAATTGAAAAAAATGACATACTATAGTTTGTCGTCTGAAAAATTTTAAAAAACGACATACTATTGTATGTCGTCGAAATATTGAGAAAAAACGACATACTATAGTATGTCGTCCGAAAAATTGAAAAAAACGACATACTATAGTATGTCGTCCGAAATATTGAGAAAAAGCGACATACTATAGTATGACGTCCGAAAAATTGAAAAAAACGACATAAAATAGTATGTGGTCGAAAAATTGAAAAAAACGACATACTATACTATGTCGTACGAAAATTGAAAAAAAACGACATACTATAGTATATCGTCCGAAATATTGAGAAAAAGCGACATACTATGTGGTCGAAAAAACAACATACTAAGTATGTGGTCGAAAAATTGAAAAAATGACATACTATAGTATGTCGTCTGAAAAATTTAAAAAACGACATACTATAGTATGTGGTCGAAAAATTTAAAAAAACGACATACTATAGTATGTCGTCCGAAAAATTGAAAAAAAACGACATACTATACTATGTCGTTCGAAAATTGAAAAAAAAACGACATACTACATACTATGTC